>NC_141691.1:1886925142-1887123224 GCF_964263255.1 Lissotriton vulgaris
CGATGGAGCCGATTTTAGTTCCATTGGAAGCGTGTTCCAGAGTTTGGCTGCAGAGGTGATGAAGCATCGATCGCCCCATTTAACAGTCCTAGTTCGTGGCACAACCAGAAGGAGTCTCTGTTCCGATCGAAGAGATCTTTTTGGGAGATAGTAACATAGTTTCTGTTTAAGAAACGCAGGGCCCTGACCCTTGAGGGCTTTATAGGTGAGGCACAAGGTCTTGAATCTGATGCGATTCCTCACCGTTAACCAGTGGAAGTTTCTTATTGCCTGTTTGGTAGAGTGAAATCTGGGGATGCCTGCTAGCAGCCTCGCCGCAGCATTTTGAATCAGCTGCAGTTTGGCCACCACCTTTACCTGCGCATTTAGAAAGAGTCCATTACAATAGTCAATGGACGAGAGCACTAAGGAAGTCACCACCGTTTTCCTTGTACTTTCGGGTAGAAATGGCAGGATTTTTCTGATAATCCTAAGCTTGTAGAAAGCAGAGGACGCTACCTGGTTGGCATGGTTAGTGAAACTGAGATTGTCGTCAAAGACAATTCCCAGATTCCTAACTTTGTGTACCGGCTCTGGGGGGGCTCCAAGCGAAGTTGGCCACCATTTGTTGGACCAGTGTGGGGATAATTTTCCGAAGATCATTATCTCCGTTTTATCTGAATTGAGGCGCAAGCAGTTCTCGGCCATCCAATCCTTAATAGCTATCATACCTTCCTGGAAGCTGGCAGATACTTCTTCACCGTCATTCTTGATCGCGATCACCAGTTGGGTGTCGTCGGCGTAAGATGTAAGGCTCATCCGGTAGTTCTTAATTACCCTAGCTAAGTCCGACACATAGATGTTAAAAAGTGTCGGACTTAGGGATGAGCCTTGCGGGACGCCACATGGGAGGGCGAGCTCGGTGGATTGGAATACACCCAAAGTCACTGCCTGCGTCCTGTTCGACAGGAAAGAGGCTAAAAGCTCTTTGGCCAGTGAGCGGATACCCATCTCTTCGACACGGTCAATCAGAACCGTATGATTGACCGTGTCGAAGGCTGCCGAGAGATCCAGTAGGACCAATATCGCTGTTCCTCCTTGGTCTCTGATAGTTCTGATATCATCGGCAGCCTTTATGAGAGCGGTTTCGGTCCCATGAAGTTTGCGAAATCCAAACTGGGATTCATCCAGGAGATTGTTCTGTTCGATATACTCGGCCAATTGGCTGTTCATAGCTCTTTCCACAATTTTGGCCAGAAAAGGCAGGCTAGCAATGGGTCTGTAATTTTTAAGGATTGTTTTCTCTAATCCGCTCTTTTTGAGGAGGGGTTTCAGTAATGTGTTTTTTAACTTGTCTGGGAAGATGCCAGAATGGAACATGGCGTTACAGATAGGAGTGATAGTTTCGCTAGCCAAGTCACTTATTGGAGAAAGAATTTTAGGGGGGCAATGATCTAAGGGAGAGCCGGTTTTTACCTGTCTCATGATATCTATTATCTCTTCCTTCGTCACATGTAAATCTAGCTATTCCAAACTTTCACGCTTATCTGAGGTGTTTCCGCAAAGTGATCTATCCATTGCCTTGAATGTATTGATTAGTAAAATTGTCTCCTTGTCAAATAATCTGGCCCATCTGGTGAAAAGCACATCCAACCATTTGTTGTCAGGAACTACGACGATTAATGGTTCGCCAAATAAAGTCTCTCTCAGATCTTACTATCCAGGGTATTCCTCTTTCTCACCCCAGATCTAACAAATTGCCCCATCCTTGTAGAACGGTTTCTCCACTTCTTTTTTGGTGAGATCATGGAGCTGTTAGATGATTACAGGACTGACATGCAGATTTTATGAACAAATACTGAGGTCACATATTTAAAAAATGGGTTACCAACTACCGACCAGCCTCCTGACCTTTAAAAAAACCCTATTACCTGTAATATTTCTATCTGGTAGGGCCCTCCCATCCTTAGTTGTTTCCCTAAGAGACAGATGGAACCACAATATCTAATTGTGATCCCATTGTATTCCTCTTCCTGTGAACTCACATTCTTCTCTGCCTTAATGTACTGTCTTCATGACTGTCCTTTGTTGGTTAAGCAACGCACTGAGAGTACAAGTACCTTGGCTGACATGGACCTCTATCTCATGATGTTGGCTGAAACTTGGCTTAATGAAACCTCTCAAAGGAATTGAGTCACGTTAACTTCATACTGTGCGTCCTGTGCCTGCTGATTCCCAATCCAATTTTAAACACCTTGAAGATGAAAATTAGCCCATTGCCACTAAGCCCACCAAAATACAAATGATTTTTACCTCATGAAAATCACCCCGTCATTGAGCATCCTGTGGTAGACATGGCATCACAACTTATGCTTACTAATGATATTCATATCTAAGTTGGGGAACTCTTAATGGGTACTCTCTCTTCTCCACCTTGTTGCATGAGCATAGTTTATTTTACCACTTTCTAAGCTACACTCACATTAACATTGACACCATTGAGTTAAATAGTGCACAAGGCGATTCCATCTCTGTTAAAAACGCTGTTATAGTTGACTGGTCAGATCATTATCAGATCCCTCTCTTCTTGTCATTTTCTGGAACTACTATTGATGTGCCAGAAAAGACTGATCGAAGATGTCAGGGACATTGACACTAGCAACCTTGCCTCCAAATTTTCGAAATCTCTCCTGGTTTCAAGATGACCATGATGTGAATAATTCTACTAATACTTTCAATGATGTCCTTTGCTTAATCATACTGCTCTTCTGAGAGAAAACAAATCAAAAGCAATGATTTGCTTCCTGCCAAATCAAGGACCGAAAAATAAGCCAAAGAAGTTTTGTCCACTGTTACTTAGTCTCCAAGGTTAAAGCCACTAAAGATTCTTCCCACCCTAATTTCAAGGTATAGGCTACTTGCAATTTATCTCCAAATAATTGATCTTGCTTTAATGTCATCCCTCAGTCCAACCTTTTATATTCATTGTAAATGTAATAAAAACCCTCGAATCATGTGCCTGCCTACCATGCTAAATGCATGCACTCCTGCCTGATACAATGCTGGGTCAATTTAATCAACCGATCTATCCCTTTCCCATGGTGTATTTCCTGATGGTTTCGAACTGGGTCAAGTCACTCCCCTTTTAAAACAAAAAACAGCAGTGGACCCAGGGGATCTCAATAGCTTCTGCCTACCGTTTCTTGCCAAATATCTGGAAAGCTGAGGGGAATAATAAATTGAAACAATTTGTACAGGGGAATAAGCTTCTGGGTGATTTCTAATTTGGTGTTAGTGCTCAATTCAGCACTGATGCTGCCATCTTGCAAATTATTCATGGCACACTGCTCATTCTAGGAGACTCCTGTCTCTTAATCATACTCAACCTCTCTGTGGTAGTTGACCAAGTCAACCATGATGGCCTCATTGGCACTCTACAGGAATGCATGGAAATGCCTAGGGCTGGGAGCACACTGCTTCACATCCCAGCACAGTTCACCCCTCAGCATTATGGTAAATGCAGTTCACTTTAAATGCTTACTTACATTTTTGCTGAAGTGTTTCACCAAAGTTGGTGCAGGTTAGTGCTGTGAATCTCTAGACACGAGTTTCTGAATATTATCTTCCATCAGCAGAGATAAAAACAAAATATCATCTAGGGTTGCTGAGAAAGCTGCCACAATCCTTTCAGGTCTCAGTACCTCTCACTGGCGCACAGGTGCATCTTCAAAAGCTCGTCAGCTCATAGGCTCAAGGTTAAGTCTGGGCAGTGAACACCACGTCGCTCGAGGAGTTTGCGGAGTCTTTCACACTCCGCATTACATGGAGCTCGCTGGGTTCGGCAAAACTTGGGGAGTTTTTTTCCTCACGCGTGTTCGTCAATGTCAAGTTGCAGAGCCCGAGTGTGCAAAATCATCCTCCCGGCGAGATTTCTCAACACGGGTGGTAAGATTTCTCATTGCCAGTGGTCGCATATGCTCACGACTGCTCTGTTGAAAAAACGTCAGTTCGCATTGAGATAGCTGGCAGTTGAGTAAAAATCTACTTGGGTTGCAGAAAGGAGCAGCGCTGTGCATGGTGCCATTCATGATGATTGCACAGTGCGGACAAGCACCGGGCACTGAAAATGCCTGCAAACTGCATTTATTTAACGCACTTCGCAGATCTCTTCATAGCAGAACTCAACAAACTCTGCCCAGGCTTACTTAAGGAAGCCTTTCCAAATTGACACGGTTCTTGAATGGTTCAAATCCTACTTGACAAATGAATCCCAAGTGGGTGAAAAGAGGACTTCTAAGCCTTAATCATGCTTTTTTCTTATCATATCTTTGATGGATAAGAAATGTATTGCCACCATCAACATCAATGGTCTGAATGCCTGGGGTATTTGTTCAAGTAAATAGTGTACTTGCTGCTTGGCCACTCCCTATCGTTTTCTGTGGGGTTTTTAATATTAATATCCGGGCTCGTATGATATTGAACTTAGAATGTAAGAGGCCGTATAGTGGCTGGAAGCCTAAAGTATTCCAAGCATTAGGAGCATTATGTATAGGAACTGTATGTATGGAACTGGCAAAGTACTCGGACCGTGATTTCGTTTTTTTTCCTTGTCCTCACAATATGCAGGCCCGACTTGATTTTATATTAGTATCTTATTCCTTTCTTCATGATTGTAAGATTGAAAAATCTCCACGTATACTCTCTGATCATAATCCCTTAGTTATAGAAATCAAGAGGAAAGATTCTAGACTCCAGCCTCGCTCCTGGAGTTTTGGGCGAGCCTTTCTTTTGAATGAGGATTATTGTAAACATATTAGGAACTGCATACCTCTGTTCTTAAGGAAAACCTAGGTGGTACAGGAATCGATTATGTCTGGGACACATTGAAAACAGGTCTCCGGAAGGAAACCCTTAGATTTTCTCTGAATCTCAATAAAAGGAAACAGCAACAAACTCACGTTTTACAAAACGCGTTAGCTCAAGCAGAGGAGGATCTGGTCAAAACGCTTCAAAAGGGTAGTGGGGACGGAGGAGGCACAGGCCAAGGTAACAGTAGCAAAATCACACATTATGGAAACTATTGCCAAAGATGCTACTGACAGACTTTCTGTCTGGAAAGAGGCTGCATATGATTGTAGTGAGCAGATAGGGTATCATATGGCTGTGAGAGGCAGACAACAAATGACTCAAAACACAATAAAGGAGATCAGGGATCCTATATGAGGACTAGTCGCGGATCCAGATGATATCCAAAACATGTTTCCACAATACTATCAAAAGTTATAGCAGGACAACCATCCAGGAGATCCCGTAAAAATCAAGGAATATTTGAATTCAATTCCGGGACGATTTCTGGCGGAAGATCAAAAACAACTAGAAGCTCCCCCAGATTGGATCAAGATATTATTAAGCATTAACAGCCTACCTAATTGTAAAGCCACAGGGCTGGATTGCATCCCTGCTGAATTTTACTAAAAAATCTCACAGCAACTCAAAGATTGCATGACCCTGCTATTTAATCATGTATTTAAAGGGGGGAAACCATCGAGCTCCGGGTCTTCCGCCAAAATTGTAATCTTCCTTAAAAAGAATAAGCTGGTGAGTGAGCCCTGATCTTATCAACCAATAACACTAATAAACAGTGACAGTAAGATATATTCCAAAGTCTTGGCATCCCGAATAGCGCCAATTAGCCATAAAGTAGTCTCTGAGCAACTGCATGGATTCCTCCCAGGAAGGGGGACGGTTGACCACTTCTGGAGGGTAATCACACTTTTAGATGCTACTACAACATCTAATGACCCAATGGTCCTGATTTTACTGGACGCAGAGAAAGCCATTGACAGGCTCTCCTGGTCTTTTCTATGTGAGACCCTATCAAGGGGCGGTATTAAAGATGGGTTATTACAGGCTATCAGGATGCTCTATAATCAGCCGGTGGCCAGGGTCTGTGGTAATGGTACACTGTCTGAACCATTTGACATAACCCAGGGGACCCAACAAGGCTGCCTGAGCTCACCCCTACTATTCACAATTTAGATTGATTCTTTTTTACGACAGTTAGGATTATAACAAAGTCCTTAGACCCATGGTGAAAAAGAAGTAGATTGATTTGGGATGCTCTCTGGATATATTCTTAATTGCTCTAAAATGCAGCTAGTAATTAATACAAATATAACAATGAATGATGATAGAATCACGGAAAAGCAACTTAACTAGGGATAGATATATCCGCAGAAATAGATGATATCGTCAAAGATAACATAGAACCGGTAAAAACTAGAACTAAACAAGATTTATATAGGTTAAATAACCTTCATTTATCCATCATTGGGAGATGCAATGTTATAAAAATGCTTTTCTTTCCTAAAATGTTATACTTTTTCCAAGCAATTCCACTAGAATTTTCGAATGAATGTCTTAAGAAAATGGAAGATATGTTTTCCCAATTTATATGGGTATACATCAAGCCAAGAAGGGCTTTTAAGTTTCTTAAGCTCCCGGGGGAAAGAGGAGGGTGGTCCTTACCTAACCTCAGATTATATTATTGGGCCACCATACTGGTATATAACCGTGTTTTGATTTAAGAGAAACCGATTGATAGATGGATTGGAGATACTCTGAATCATCTTGAGCATACACTTGGGATGAAGCTTGGGGATGGCTATGGAGATATTTGAATGATAATCACTATAAAAAAAAGTTTGATTCAGGACTTTACCAGGGGGATTTAAAGTTTGGAAAGCTGTTCGCAGATTACTGGGTATCGGAAGACTGAATTTTTATCCACGTTTGTTAAGTAACCCAAACCTGCCTGGAATATTTCAAGACCAAACGATTAACAAATGGGGGAAGCTAGGCTTGGCAAAACTTGGGTCTTTCTTTACTGGTGAAGTATTTGTTTCCTTTGAAAATCTTGGAGAAATATTTACGATAGAGTGGAAGGATTTTTTTAAGTATCTTCAAGTTCGGAACTTTGCACTTAAAAAGGGAGGTGGACCAATTGGCTTTTCTAAAAATTGTATAATTTACATAATAGTTGGAGACAGGGATCCCCCCAAAGGCACCATTTATAATCTCTTCAATATTGATGAAAGATGATCTAGAGCGATGGTCGCAAGGATGGAAAGAGCAAATTGGTATATCAGAGGTCCTATTTCAGCACTTATTCAAGATGGCATGGAAGATACGAACCCCGGTTTGGTTACAGGCACAATATTATAAAACCTGCTTCTCTTTATACTACACTCCTAAATGGGGGGATGTTAAAAGGGCACATTGTCCCCAATACGGTCTATGCCAGGTAGATTTGGTACACATTTTATCTTCCTGTAATACACTCCTGACCATAAAACGAGTCATTGCTAAATTATTTACGGAAACTCTTGGAATTAAATGTACAGTCTCCCCTTGCATGATGGTTTAGGGGTTGCGGAAGCTAAACTAAAAGATAGAGGTCAAGAGCTACTGTTTATAGCCATGGCAGTTTTACGACTTTGTATAGCATCTGCATGGTCGGATCCTAATCCCCCAACTTTTCAGCAATGGCTAATTCGGTTCTTGGCAATTTATAATCTACAAAAAGCTGTGTATGCGAGAAAAGAGGTCTATTCACAAATTAAGGGTGTTAAAAGGTGGGCATCAGTAGCAGGGTGGGTAGAGGGAAACAGTTAAAATACTTGGGGGAAAGTAATGCAGAAAGGATCATTTATGCCTCAGTAAATGTGTTACAAAATAAAGATCTTATGATCTGACAGGGCTGTCAGGGAGATAAACTGAGATCGTATTCCCCCCCCCCCCCGCGGTGTGTGTGGGTTGGGGTTAAAACGGAAAACAAAAAAGAGTACACTACTGTTTTGAATGTGTTGCCAATTGTATTATTTGTATATACATAGACACTGTGCAAATAAAACGTTTTTACAAAAATGAATCCCAAGTGGTCAGAATTAACATCTCCTTTCCCGGTCCTATGCTGTTACCTTAAAGTGTATCGCTTGGGTAAATGTAAAAAATTTAAATTGATACTTGTATAGCGCACTACTCACCCACAAGGGTCTCAAGGTGCTTGTACGAATACCGCTGTGGAACCCATCCTGGCTTTCCCTGTGAAGCGTCCACTCCTGGGCACCCCCTAGGTGGAGGCCAGGCATTCATAGCGTTGTGGAGATTAAGCAAGCTATTGCCCAGAGTTGCAGAGTGGGACTCCATGATTGGAATAGGCACCGAGGCGAGAATTATCAGGTCCGTGGAATTTTGAGCCCAAGACCCACCGAGGCAGGGAATTGAACCCTGGTCCCTTGCTAGACCTCTGCATCAGGGTCTGCCGCTCTAATCATTGAGCCACACTTCTCCACTGGGTCTGTGCTAGCTTCAGCTCTCTTCAACCTCTACCTTAAATCACTTTGTGAAGTCATAAGACAATCCAGGATCTCCTATCATCAGTTGGCACTCAGCTCTGCTTGAAGGTCACCTCTGCAGAAGGTATTACCATTACCTCCTTGACTTTAGATAATATTGACACCAGGTTGACTGCTCGGAATCAGTACTAAAACAAATGTAGTCTTCATATCTCTTCTCAGCTCAACCACTCCCATGTTCAACAAGAGCTTGACTCTATCTACTTTCTTGCTAAACACACAAGGTGATGGATGGAATGTTGCACATTGGCAAAACATTCACCCACAGTCACAGATCTGGGTTTAATCCATCGTTATATTGCTCACCGCGCCACCCCATTTCAGACATGGCCATATGCAAATCAGTCTTGACCCTGTGCCTCATGGGAACAGTCCAGCCCGAACTGCCAAGCCATGTCTTCCCTGGACCGGAATCAAGCATCCTAGGACTGGTTTCTGACTATCAGCCGTCATCAGCCAGGATAGCTTGACTCCAGTGGCGTAGTGAGCACAGGACCCTGTCCTGTGGTGGTGAAGTGAGCTAAAGAATGATGATGGATTAAACCCAGATCAGTTGACTGGGGTGAGTGTTTGATCTGCTCAGCGCTCTGTCCATCATCTCCTTTAGTATCGCTCCATCAACTTTCTTGGCTGCTCCTTATCCATCATTGTCAGTGAACTCTCTTGTCTTCATTCTGGACTTTGTTCGCAATTTCCCAAAACATGTCAATGCCACAGCATTATAGCAAACTATCAATGGAGATCGATTCATCGATTAAACCTATTCCTACCTGAACAAGATCTCAGAAATGTGCTCTAACAACCGGTACTCTCCAGACTTGATTATAGTAATGCCATTTGCACTGACTTTCGTAAAATTCATCTTGCTCCACATAAAGCCTTATTTCGTGCTGCAACTCCTTTGATATTGAGAAATGTCCTAGTTACCACAAAGGAAAGTTTCAATTCTATTAAGGAGGCGGAGGCGAGGATTTTGCTAGTCCTTTCTCCATTTTATTGGACAGCAAGTTAGAAGTAAGTAAAAACAATAAACCATGGACTACCCAAACCAACATGGCAGCGGTAGTCATGGTAACATATCAACCAATCAGAGTCCAACAGTCAGCATATAGGGAATCCCAGCTGTTAGTCCTTCCTCTTTCTTGGGTGCTGCCGCAGGAAAGAAGTCATCCATCCACTAGTCCGCTTTTTGATCGGAGCCTAGGGAAGAGAAACAATAATAATACTATCTCGTCCAGAACAATGTCGAACAAGTCAAGAACATTGCAATGGAGTAAAAAGAACGAATTGCATAGAGAAATTAAACATCATTGCACAGTTTATCAATGAGAACATTAATACATAGGAAAAAGATACTTCCCTTAGACGAAGTAAAATCATCATAGTCCAGTCTCGGGAGGGAAGGCTCGATAAAGCCTGGGTGGGAAAATCCTCGCCTCCGCCCCCTTAATAGAATTGAAACTTTCCTTTGTGGTAACTAGGAAATTTCTCATTCTATGTCAGGAAGCGAAGGCGAGGATTTTGCTTGTTCAAAGCTTACTCACCACCAACGATGCAGCCTCATGGATTGGCTTAAAGTAGAACTTTTTAAAAGTTGAATCCGAGGACCATTCCGCTGCATTCATGATATCTTCCAAGCGTCCACCAACCTGTACAGCCTTGGAAGCCATTGCACCTCTAGTGGAATGAGCCCCAAAGTCAGTGATGTTAATTCCAGCTTCTGACATAACCCACCTGACCCATCTGGCAATGGTGGGAGAGGAAACTGCCTTGAAAGGTTTTTTAACCGCAATAAGCAGCTGTCTCTCGCCCGGAGGGCGGAGCTCAAGAGTAACATCCTCATATGTCTTGAGGCAACGAACAACGCAGAGCTTTGGCGAATCTGGGAAAGCCGGGTAAGTTACTGACCTGGTATTACATTTAGTTCTTCTTGAAACAGTAAACGTAACCCCTTCTTGGGTAAAAACCCTGGCTGAGATATCCAGAGCACGAACATCTGAAGCACGCTTACATGAAATCAGGCAGAGAAGAATCGCTAATTTGGCCGAAAGTTCCTTGCGGGAAAGGTACTGATTATCCTGCCAGGACTTTAGAAAATTCAAAACCACATTAACATCCCATAATCCCGAATAACGGGGCTCTGGGGGGCGTGAAAGGCGAATACCTTTAAGGAGTTTACAAACCCAAGGATGCTCACCCACCGGAGAGCCATCAACAAGGGCATGACCAGCAGAGATTGCCGACCTGAAAGAGTTAATGGTGCTGTACGCCAATTTCATTTTGAAAAGATCAGCGAGGAAGTTAATCACATCAGTGACAGAGGAGCCCATGGGATCCAGGTGTTTTGCCACACACCAACGAACCCATCTGTTCCATGCTGATCTGTAACGTTTAGTGGTGTTAGGGGCCCAGGCTCCTCGAATGAGGAGCTCAGCATCTCTCGAAAGCGAGTCACAAGACCAACGTCCCCTGAAATCCTCCATGCCATGAGATGAAGATGGCCCTGGAGAACCAGAGAATGCGGGTGACCCAAAGGATCCGTCAGAATGTGATCGAACGACGGTAACCGAAGAGGTTTGTCCCAGGACAGCTCCAGAAGAGAAGGAAACCAGCATTGAGCTTTCCATATTGGCGTGATCAGAATCAGAGAAGCTCTCTGTCTGCGGACCTGAGCCGCCACCCTCTGAATGAAAAGGAAGGGAGGAAACGCATAAGCTGGAAACTGGGACCAGTCCTGTAGGAAGGCATCCACTGCTTCCGCACCCGGATCCGGTTTCCAGCTGTAGAAGCGGGGAAGGTGGGCGTTCCACCTGGACGCAAATAAGTCCATCACTGGAAGACCCCAAAGGTCCGAAATTCTCTGGAATACCGAATGATCCAGCCTCCAATCGCTGGCATCTCGAAAATTCCTGGACTGCCAATCCGCTACCTTGTTCAGATCTCCTGGGAGATACTCCGCTGTGACAGAAATCTGGCGAAGAATGCAATAGTTCCAGAAGTCTTTCGCAAGATCCGCTAGGACCTTGGAATGAGTGCCGCCCAACCGATTGATGTACCTGACCGCAGTCGTGTTGTCCATCCGAAGAAGAACACAACACGAAACCTTGGTCGAGGTGAAAGAGCGGATTGCGAACGAACCCGCAAGGAGCTCCAAACAATTGATGTGGAGGTGAAGTTCCTCCTCCGTCCACCTGCCGCCCACGGAGAGGGAGCCACAACGGGCACCCCAACCCTGGCGATTGGCATCTGACTCGATCACAAGATCCGGACGAGAACCGAAAATCGCCTTCCCGTTCCAAGCATCCATGTGATCTAACCACCAAAGAAGTTCCGACCGGGCTTCCAGATTTAAGGAAATCAGTTCCGAGTAAGTGAGACCCTTGCGAAGGTGAAACGCTTTCAGTCTCTGAAGAGCCCTCTAATGAAGAGGGCCTGGAAAAATGGCCTGGATCGACGAAGACAGTAAGCCCACAATCCTGGCCAATTGGCGGAGGGATATTCGATCCCGTCGGAGAACCTTGCGAATCTCCTTCTTGATCTTGGAGATCTTTTCGGAAGGAAGATGAAGCGTCGCATCCGTAGTTATGATCAGAAAGCCAAGGAAAGTCATTTCCTGACGAGGAATGAGATCCGACTTCTGGGCATTGATGATGAAGCCCAGAGACAGAAGAAGGGTTATTGTAACCTGAAGATGGTGAAGAAGGAGATCCTTGGACTGACTCATTAAAAGAATGTCGTCCAGATAAACTATTAGACGAATCCCCAGGGTACGGAGATGTTCTACCACCGGGCGCAGGAGTTTGGTAAAGCACCAAGGTGCTGAGGAAAGACCAAAGGGGAGCGTACGAAATTCGTAAACTTGATCCTTCCACAGAAACTGGAGGAATCGACAATGAGGAGGATGGATTGGAACTGAAAGATAAGCATCCTTCAGATCCAAGCGAACCAACCAATCGTTCTGCAACAGAAGGTCTCTCAAAAGATGGATGCCCTCCATCTTGAAATGTCTGTAAATCAGCCATTCGTTGAAGGAGCGGAGGTTGATTACCGGTCTGAACCCCTTGCCCTTCTTTTCCACAAGGAAGATGTTGCTGAGGAAGCCGTTTGGGTGGAGCACCGAGGGGATGATGGCGCCTTTTTGTAACATCGCCCGAACCTCCAAATCTATAAGTTCTTGTTCTGTGACAGATAAAACTAGAGGGCGAGGACGAGAGAGTTGAACGGGGGAACCGTAAAATTCGATGTGAAACCCCTGAACAGTCTCTAGAACCCAAGGATCTGAAGTTATCAACCACCAGGCCTGGGGAAACAACGCTAACCTTCCCCCCATTTGAACCAGAGAGATGATACAAAATCTTACAATTAAATCCTCTGGAGTTGGACTGGTTTCCACCACGTCCCCTGCCTTGGCCTCTGCCTCCTCTGGAAGGGTAAAAGGTACCCTGTCGTCCATCATTCCAGCCGTTATTTCTTATGGATTGGCCTCTGTTGGGGCCTTGCTGGACTTGATGGCTGGAAGAGCGACCCCTGCCTCTGCCGGCCCCGCCAAAAACCTTTTTGGGAAAAAACCTCTTCATAGAAGCCTGAGCTTTGTCCAAAACAGAAAAGGTTGCAACAAACTTCCCCAACTCCTTCACAAAGGGGTCTACAAACAAAGCACCCTGCGCAATCGGGCCCGCCTCAGAAGACGACAACTCTCCTAGCTTTGGATCAATCTTAAGAAGCAAGGATCGTCGACGCTCCGCCGAAAGCGCGCAATTGGCATTGCCAAGAAGGCACATTGCCCGTTGCGACCAACCAACAACGTCATCAACCGACATCGGTAACCCTGACTCTTTAGAATGTTGGGCCACTTCAATTATTTTTGTCAGAGGGCCCACGACATCCAAAAGCTTATCTTGACAGGCTTTCCAGGACCTATCTATACCCTTTTTAGGGTCCTTGATATACTTAGCAAAGAAGGTACACAACTTGGGATCAATCTCAGGGGTGCATGCCACCCTAAAGGGAAGGGAAGGGCGTGGGCACTCAGAGCGCAGGCGAAGGCGTACATCCTGAGGTAAAGGCTGTCGAAGCTTAGCTGCGACATAATCAGCTGTAGACTGCTCAGGAAACCACTCCGATGACCTGGGTCTAACAATAGTAGATGGGTCAAACATATTAGGAGGCACCAGATCACCCTCCTTAAGACTAGGAGCACTGGGTTTTGGGCGCCAAGACCTGCTCACATCAGAAAAATCCTCTGAGGAAGCGTCCTCATCCTCATCTACGTACTCGTCCTCTTCATCATCTCCCTCGATGGGGAACCCTTCCTCCGGGTCAAGGTCCTGGGTGGCAAAACCACCAGTCTCTCCGGGCGAGTCGTCCCCCCGGTAGGGTGCGCTTCTAAGCGTGCGCGCACTCTTACGAAAGACCTCAGATAATTTACTGAAGCCCTCCAGGTGCCCCGCGTCACGCTTCCTGTCCGTACGTGGTAGAGCACATGGAACACCACTGGGCCCTGCCCCACTGTCCCCCAAAACACCTGTATCATTCTTGAAAACATGGGCTGACAGTCTATTTACACTGTCCTGCAGAGGTGCCAGAGCTTGAGCTATCGCAGAAGAGAGAAGCTTGTCTACCTCTGCAGGAGGGTGCGAAGGGGTCAGTTGTGGCTGATCATTAGGAGCCACCATCTCAACAGTAGAAGGACCGGACTGCATTTTAGCAGAAAAACTGGTACCCATACACAAACACCCCAACTATATATAAGGGGAAACCCTTCACACAGGTACCACACAGGCTAACACCAATGAAAAAGCCTGAAACACAAAAATTCTGAAAATAAATTGAAATTTATAAAATCCAGTCAGAAAATAATTCTTGCCGTCAAAAAACGGCGTCAGTGTGAGGGAAGAGGCAAAAAACAAATGAAGAGCAAAGCCTCAGCGCGTTTCTACTCAAGCGCGAAGAGCGCTGAGGAGAACAGCTGGTCGGCGTCAGAAGCCGACACCAAGACCGCGCACGCGCGAAGAAGAAACGCTCGGGCTGAAAGCCTACTGCGTTAAATACACAATAACACAGCCTACAACAAAGGCGAAGTCAAAGGCAAGTCAAAAGACATCCAAACAAAGCTGTCTACACTCAAAATCAAAACTGCCACGACAAAGATCAAGCTGAATTAAAACGTGACTTATCTTGCCGAGGCAGCAATGGAGAAAGAGGAAGGACTAACAGCTGGGATTCCCTATATGCTGACTGTTGGACTCTGATTGGTTGATATGTTACCATGACTACCGCTGCCATGTTGGTTTGGGTAGTCCATGGTTTATTGTTTTTTCTTACTTCTAACTTGCTGTCCAATAAACTGGAGAAAGGACTAGCAAAATCCTCGCCTCCGCTTCCTGACATAGAATTGGTTTTGGCTGTTTTGACATATTCCCACTATTCTCTGCTCCCCTTGCTGGCTCCATGTTGAGGGAAAGGCAAACTTTCATGTTTGGCGCACAAATGCCTAAATTCTTAACCAGTATTTCCCTCTTAAGCTGGAAATTTCCCAGGGTCATTATCTACACTTAGAGCTCCTATAGCTGACAACCACTGTCTTTAATAAGAAACACACCTTGAACCAGTCATTCTCTTGATGTGCCTGACAGTGTAGAAAGATATTCCTTCGTTGTCTTCCTAAAGATAGAATTTGATCACTATTTCCCCCGTCTCATCATAGCCCTACCTCCGTTTGGTTATTCTGTGCTTTTGGACAAAAAAACGACGTGGAGATTTGTCAGATAGTTTGTTCTTGACTGTGCCTCCTCTACTGGGTAACTGCAGACTTATTTGGTCGTTTGTGAATTTTACTTGTATATCACATGCTCTGAGAGTTTTACTTGTGTATTATGTGTTCTATTAGTTCCAGCTAAATATATTGTGGTTGTCCTGATGGGGCCGGGTTCCCTGATTCCAATATACTCTGGAACCCTCAGTCAATGGACCGTTGGTGGCTGCTTAGAAGTGTAGAGGGGAGAAATAACTTTTCACATCTGTTCACAAGCACAATAATTCATGACTCTGAAGAATCACAGACTCCAGGTTCTAGGTTTGTTGATTTATTACAAAGCCAGAAATAACTGGACTTACAACCACCTCAAGATGAGGTTGTAGAAATACATAGGAACTAACACAAAGCCAAACCTACGTGTGATATTCAGTCTCTGGATCATGAAAAGAATGACGAATTCCAAAACCAGGACGCAGGTAATAAGTTCCCCACGTCAATATCAGACTACATTGAAGGTTTGTAAGTATAAAGCATTGGTCTGTCACTACACAACCACTAAAGTGATATCCCTACTTACTATTCCCCAGACAAGTCAGGAAAAGATGTCAGCACGTCAAGACTTCCTAAGAGGTGCACTCACGTTATATGGGCCAAGTAGCCAAAGGCTACAGAGCTCATTCTAAGATGCTCCTACCCTCTCCATCGATCTCCATTCTTCTCCTCGCACAACCCCGGGGCACTTTCCCTAATTCCAACACCAAAGTCCTAAAACATGCACATTACTCATAATCCAATCACCTCATCCCACTGGGCACCTCGGCATAGGTGATTTTCTGCTCAGTTTCAATACTCCCAGCTCCTGGCTCGAAGACCTTGATTCCCAGGCCTTCTCCACTGAGAAAGATCACTGTCCCACATTATCAGCACTCCTTGCATGAATGTATCCTCTCCTCCCTAAGTCTAACTCCTAAAACAAAAGCGCTATTCTAACTAACAAAGACACATTTCTCCACCTGCAACAGAAACGTGAGAGAAGAACAAATCCAGGATGCACATGAAATTCAACTAATAAATCTTTAATACTAGAGCTTCCAGAGAGAATGCATTTCAGGCCTGCAAAAATCGGCCAACATGAGAAAATAGCACATGGGCCTTCATTTCTATGTCCACGTTTCATAGGCACATCAAATACATGTATAATTTTCACGTTAATGTTTTCAACTAAACACATGTGTATTGCAACAGTAATTCCTTCGCGTTTATGTGGAAAATAAACTTAGCATATCACCTTTCGCACTATTACAGTACATGTTCTACTGTCCCATGTTAATACGACAAAAGAATAAATGTAGGTGCAAACTACTCGTGATTATGATGCATCCCTATAAATAAAAAGAGCACAACCGCACTCTTTCAGTACCATCAAGTACATCCTTCGGTCATTGCATTTTGTCTACTGTCATGTTACAGTGCCACTTCTTTTATGTGGAGCACTCTGATGCTGGAGGGCCTTGCACACACTGTATACTAAATAAAGATATGCATTGAAAAATAAATAAATGCTACAATTTTCTTTTTAAATGACTTCAGAATAGTTCAAAGATTTACACGTTTAAAACCAGTGACTAATCAACTTATGGGGTAAATAGTTCAACCTATGTTACTAATAACACACTACATTTAATAGTATACTATCATTTAACACTCCTTTCTCAGGGCACAAAAACTTGCAATCATCAAACTAGTTCAATAGGTGCAAAGTTAACAGTGCAATTCGGTGGTTTGTGCTTATTGTGGGAAGCACAAAGTCAGTTAATCTTTAAAAAGCATACTTCAATCCAGGTACTAAAAGCACTAGTGCACATCACTACTATTATAAAACAGAATTCGGGCGTGAAAGGAATGAATAAACGGGAAGTAAATGAGATGGGAGCTCTGCATTACCTTGCCTCTGCTTGAGGTCAAGTTCACTTTGTTATGTGCTCGGTGCAGAGTTTAATTTGAGCTGGTGGGGTTCACCAGCTCTCATTTCTGAGGACCGGCACTTCGTTTTCCTCATCAGACTCCCACCCAAAGCAAAAAAGAGAAAAACACAAAAAAAGAGAAAAACACAAAAAAAGAGAAAGAAAAAGAAAGAGAGACATGGAAAAACAGTGGAAAGGGGAAAAAGAACAAATGAAAAAGAACCATCAAGAGTGAGATGAATGGGTAGGGGTGGATGGTGATTGATGAAAGAAGCACGAAGTGGAACCAAGACCATGCAGCTTTGCTATACAGGACTCTCAACAGTCGACAGCACCAGCTGCAAAACTTTGGGCACCAGCACTTATTGCGGTACAAATTAAGCACAGTAAATGGAAATGGAAAAAGTGTACTCAGAGAATCCCACAAAGTGGAGGATAAAGGGCAGCAAGGGAGTGGTGTTAGAAAAGGTGGAATTAGTGAGAGTCAACTCATATTGTCCTGCAGTACATATGCATTATTTTCACAAGCTCTGTTCCTACCAAAAAATGCAAACAAGGATTAATTCATTGATTCCATGACAGCTTACTTTGTTGTGAACAAACAGAACACAATTCATTAACTCTGCGGTTTTGTGCGTTCACTGAACACTCAGTAGCAAGTCAGGAAAATACAAACCCAAGCCTGTTTCTAACATAAAAACATAAGTGATTTTTAAAGAACAGCCCAGACATTGACTTTCTCATTAATGTCATCTGCATGTTCTGGTCACGTGATTTTTTTGTCACACGTCAAAGCTACATAAGCAAGGTCTGCAGGTACTAACATACAACTTGAACGAATGAACGTAGAAATTTTGAAATCAGTTTCTTAATTTGGGAGTCCGGAGTCATACAACCTGATGCCTTCTTCATCCTTCAATCGTAGAAAAAGTTGTCATTCGGCAGAATAGTTTTTTTAGTAGAAAGTAAATAAAAGTCTTGCATAATTGCTAATATATAGGTATGAAAGCCAGAGTTGTCTTCTTAAAGAGCAGGCGCTTGAAAACATGTGCAAATATAGAGACAGATCTAAACTTGTACAATAGCATAAAAACATAAGGAGTGAAGTTATGCATTTGAGCCCATATTTATCAAGGTTTTGCAATGGCCTTGCGTCATGCCAGGAGACTCAAGGGCGACGCAAAACCTAGATGAGATTTATCACCATGCGTGGCCCTGCGTGGCTTGATAAATTTGGAGTAACATAAGGCAACACAAATGTAAGGCGATCCATGGGTGGAGCATGGATGTTCCCACTAATCCACCCATGCATTCTGACACAGTCCCAAATTTGCCAACACCGGTAGACCTGAGAATGCATCAGAATTGCACACCTCTCCACAAGAGGTGCATTGAGGAGAAATACCTTTACTGCTCCTCATTGTTTCCCTCTTTCTGGGTGTGGTGCATTCTGCAGCACGAGTAAAAGGAGGAAAATGCCTCTGATGATAGTTTTTGTGTAGGAAGGTGTCCCTTCCTGCATACCAATAATACTTCCTACATTGCAGGCAGCCTTGCACCATGGTGCAAGTGTGCCTGGTTTGGTGCTAGGTTCAGTTTCTCAAGCTCCGAGGATAAATAATTAAATGGGCCCTGAAGAAGTCCTTTTGGACAAAACACGTTGAATACAGTGGAAATCCAAAGAAGACAATGAAACGTTTCTATGCAAGAATCTATGAATAAAGAATATCTTTTTATTAAGAAAACTGTTCTGGGAGTCTGTGCATTTTGCTGTCCGATCACTGTTGTTACTAGTCAAATTATCATTAATCATAAAATTGTTCAGGGGTGGGTGCTAGGTCACTCTTTTGGTGAATTTGATGGAGATTTCTCTCCTGGTTTTAGAGGCTAAATCTTTGGAGAGGGAGTGTGCGCCCCCCCTCCCTCAGCATTTGCGGCATCGGGGTCCCCATCCCCAGGGCCTTTATGTTTTTTTTAAGGGGAGGAGCACACAGCCCCCTGCCTTCACCCTTCTTGGGGCCCCATCCCTGGGGCCTGTTTTACTAATCAAGAGGAGGGAGAATGCAGCTCCCCTCCCTGAGGCTCCTTTGGCACCAGAGACCCCACCCCCTTGGGCCTTTCTTATAAATAAAGGGGAGAGAGAGTGCAGCTCCCCTCCACAAGCGTCCTTGGGCCCCAGGCAGTCCAGTCACTTGGGGCCAGAGGTGGATACCCCGGTGCACACCTGAGGCACTCATAATCCACTACTTGGGTGCCGTGAGGGGTGCCGTAGGGACCCCAAGGCCACAGACAGCTCCCCAAATGCTGTGGAAGTTGGCATTGCTCGTGCCCGCCAGCTCTTTAGCTTTCTCCCTCCGGGTGGGAGCAATGTGTGCTCCCCTGCCAGTAGGAGTGCGGGCAGGGAAACAGAAGCCTGCTCTCACCAGGTGGGAGCATTTTTAAGTCTCCTGATGGTGGTAGCCCTTCTGCCGTCACGCAAGGCGCACATTTAAAAATGCTCTTCTTACAGTAGCAAACAAATGTTTCCCTGCCCATGGTCCTGTGTGCAGGGCAACTACTGTGTCTCAGGGTGAGCTCCTGTTGCAAAATCTGTGAGCCGGCCCAAGGGGATGGGGTCCCAGGGACTTTTTCTGTCTCAGGGAAGAAGCTATGTGGCCCTCCTACCTTTAAAGTTATGATCAGCCCGGGGCATTTTAAGCCTCAGGGAGGAGGGCTGTGAGGCTCCCCCATAACTTTTAAATGACATGCAACCCAGGTGTATGGAGTTACTGGAGCCTTTTGAGGTGCGGGAAGGGGGGTGCACGTTTGTTTGTGCCCCTCTACAAGTCCTGGCACACTGGTTTGAAATATTTTTGGACCATGCTGAGGTTCTTCTGGAACCCCACCACCAGGCGTAGGGGGGTCATGGAATTCCTACCCGCCCCTCATGCCCTTTTTACACTGTTTTTTAAGACTTGGGACTGTATCACGAGTCCTATAATGGCAATCATTCAGATTGCTCGATGAGATGTCGGCCCAGCGGATACTCCGCGGCATTAAATATACAACTTTTTTTTGCATTAATTGCTCAAAAACTGATTAAGAGATTTACACATTTCTGTCAAATTTGGTGTAAGTCCGTTCAGCGGTTTGGGCTGTAACTGTGTCTAAAGTTCATGTAGAAATATGAATGGGGAAAATGCCCCACTTTTTGTCTGCCCACCATTGATGGATTACCTGAATCTCTGGCTGTGTGTCAAAATTTGTGAAATAAGAGACAATGTAATGTGAGAGTTTGGTTGTTTAGTATCTTAACTGGTGAATTTAAGCTTTTTAAGTTTTGCATTGTACATAGAGTGTAAATGGTCCTCTCTTCAACCTTACCTGCTCTTTAACTGAAGTGTTTTTAGGGAACTTCAGAGCATTCCAAATGATACAAAAGTCCCATGACTGAAAATGGTTACAATTTTCTCAGAGATCCCTGCGCCTGAACATACTGGGTTGTGCAACTGACTCTAGCTTCAGAGTGTGGTTAAATCCCCGGCCTGTTTCTAGTCCTCATTTCCCAAATATGAAATCTTCCTACATCTGTCAATTTAACCATATCTAATTGCATATGTATGGGTCATGTTATTCTCCTACTTAGAAGAGATGTGTCTTTGGAACTCTATGGAGGATAAGGTATGTGTTAGAAACGTATGGTGATCTAGCCGATAAACCTAGACTCCTTTAGACTTACATTCACTTCTGGGACAAAAAGGTGATGTTTTGCTTGACTACAGAGTGCACAAGCAGGAGAGTAAGGCAAGATAGCACTGGAAATACTTTGTACGGTAGTTCATGCCTGCTCTTATTCATCCATTATGCTTTTTTAAGGTTGCTTCTACCCATTCAGCAAATGAAACATGGTCTTCTGTTGTGGGACTCTATATCAATCCAATGCTGGCCTTTCGACCGTAGAGGCAGATGTAGTAATACAGACCGGTGTTAACAGTAGCCCTTGCCACCAATGTTTTATGCAAAGTGGACACAAGAGCAAATCAGGTCTTAGTTTGGTGAGCTGGTGGAAGCTTTGCTTGTCTAACCATTAAGAGTCATGTTAGTTTCACTGGTGACCCCTTGTTTTTGACCATTGAGGAGAATCTTAGTTTTGATCTACAAAGCCAGGAATAGGGAGAGAAGCTAAACTGGATGTATTTTTCACCCCTAAAAGCCTGAAGCCAGTTTTATCGTTAGCTCAGAAGGTTTTGCAGGTCGTTCACTGGAGTGAATTTGTTAAAACAAAATTGATGTAAACATGAGTAATGTCTGCATATGACTGAACCCACCTTTAGAACTATTAAAGATCGAAGAGAGGCACAAGATATAAGTGACAGGGGACATGGTGAAATTGGGCAACCCTCAAGCCCCACAATAGGCTTACAGTCTAAGAAAAGGACACGCACAAACTCTGTGTGAGTGGTGTGACAAGAGCAATGTGAATCATTTAAGCACCTGTCGATTGGCAAGTGATGCTGAAGTAAGACTGTCCAGAAGGATGGAATGATCTATAGGTTAGAAAGCACAGAGTGATCCAGCATCATGGGCAGGCTTGAGGACATCCCACTCAGAAGCCCATCAAAGCGCTTTTTGTACATGTATGTCTACATCACTGACGCTTGTTCAGAGTTTGGTGCACAGCAATAATGGCAGCCTAGGAGCGGTGACCCTTGCAGCTTCGCACTCCTCTAGCGTGAATGCATGTGTGCCCGTATGCAGATATGTAACCAACACAGCACAAGCCAACTGGGAAGCAAAGGAGTGCTGCACATAGAGCACAGTAGAGCCACTTATCATTGTGTATGTATTTAGAGGAGTTCTCTCATTGTTTATTTCAGAGAGTTTATAAAAGCTTCATTAAAGAGAGACTGACCTTTAAAACCATGTAAGACATTTGTTTAATTAGAAAGGGGGAAAGATGAAGGGCGGTGGGTGTGCAGGTAGCATTGAGGGTAGTAAGAGTAAGAAAGCACCGGCCAGATTTATCCGTGGTTCATGCAATGGAGCAAGACAACTTGCTGTCCTGCACTGCAGTGTGTGACAGGGAGAGGGCAGGTATGCACGATATTTACCAATAAATAGCACGTTCCTGCTCTCTGCCTACATTGGGGCACAATCTTCTGCCTGGCACCAACTCAGGCATCTTTGTGTCATGGTGCAAGGGTGCCTTCATTGCAGGCAAGATTCTTTTTGTGCACGAAGGGACACCTTCCTGCACGAAAACAATCCTCAGAGGTGTTTTCCTCTTTCAAAGTGTGCTGCAAAATGCAGCACACTTACAAAAGAGAAACAAACTAGGTGAAATAAAGATGTTTCCCCTCTGTGTGCCTCCCATGGGAAGGTGTTGTTTTTATTGCATTCCTGGGTCTATCACTCTTGGTAAATCTGAGATTGTGCCAAAATCCATGTGCGGATGCATGGAAACAACCCTGCTCCACCCATGGAACGCCCCATGGCACAGAGTAACGCAAGGTCGCGACTTACACTGCCTTGCGATACTCCATATTTACCATTGCACCACTGAGCCACAAAAGAAGGCCTTGCGTTGCTTGGTAACTCTGACTTTAGTGTCACGTTGCCCTTGTGTTACTGTGCTTGGTGTAAGGGCAACACAACACTATGATAAAACTGGCCCCATGTGCCTCACTGTTCTTGGCGGTACAAAAGGGGATGGTGATGGACGGAGCATCTGAATCAATCAAACACTCACACCCAGTCAAAAGATCTGGGTTTAATCCATCACCGTTCTTTATGTATACTCAGACGTGAGTCCCATGCTCTCCACCCCACTGGATTCAAGCAAGCCGGGCTGAAGACAGCTGGAATGCCAGAAACCGGTCCTGGGAAGCTTGTTTCCGGTCCAGGGAAGGCATGGCTTGGCAGGTCGGGTTGGACTGTTCCCATGAGGCACAGTGTCAGACTGATTTGCATATGGCCATGTCTGAACTGTGGTGGTGTGGAGTGCAAAAAAATTATGGATTTAGGCCCAGATCTTTGTACTGGCGTGAATGTATGACATTGTTCTGCATTCTGTCCATCAACTGTGGCTTTTGCATTTGTCACCCCGAGTGGGATTGGTATGCTCAGATGTGAGTCCCATGCTCTCCACACCACTGGGTTCAAGCAAGCCGGGCTGAAGACGGCTGGAATGCCAGAAACCGGTCCTCGGAAACTTGTTTCCGGTCCAGGGAAGGCATGGCTTGACAGTTCGGGCTGAACTGTTCCCATGAGCAGAGGGTCAGACTGATTTGCATATGGCCATGTCTGAACTGGGGTGGTGTGGAGTGCAAAAAAACGATGGATTTAGGCCCAGATCTCTGCACTGGGGTAAATGTATGACATTGTTCTGCATTCTGTCCATCAACTGTGGTTTTTGCATTTGTCACCCCTTGTGGGATGGGTATGCTCAGACGTGAGTCCCATGCTCTCCACACCACTGGATTCAAGCAAGCCGGGCTGAAGACGGCTGGAATGCCAGAATCCGGTCCTCGGAAGCTTGTTTCCGGTCCAGGGAAGGCATGGCTTGGCAGTTCGGGCTGGACTGTTCCCATGAGGCACAGGGTCAGACTGATTTGCATATGGCCATGTCTGAACTGGGGTGGTGTGGAGTGCAAAAAAACGATGGATTTAGGCCCAGATCTCTGTACTGGGGTGAATGTATGACATTGTTCTGCATTCGGTCCATCAACTGTGGTTTTTGTCACTGTTCTTGGCAGCACAACACAGCTGAAAGACAGACCTCATTTTGGAAACGTCATACTTTAAACAAATGTACTAGTAAAGCAGTGGCGTAGCAAGGGAGAGGGCGGGGGTGGCCCGCACCGGGCTGGATGAGTTTTGTGGGCGTTGGCCTCCCCCCGCTCTTCCATGTGGTCTCGGCTCTTCAATGCGGCCGCTGCTGTGCGGCAAGCGCAGGCACTACCACAATTGGCCAAAGGTGCAGCTACGCCACTCTAGTAAAGACCATGCTCTGATGTTGACGTTTCCCTCTCTTAAATAGTCAGTGTCCTGCGGAAGATAAAATTGCTTATGGATCTGTAAAAAATATAAATGAAATACACTCCATGTATTGTTTTCTAATGTTGTGCACAGTTATTTGAGATTTCATGCAAATATTAGGGTAGCTAAGCAAAATAATGTAACCAATAAGGCAGCAGTTTCGTGTGACCAGGAAAGAGCTCAGCATGTACTTATGTCAAACTACACTGACATACGAAAAGGGATTTGAGACCTTGATGGCACATACATTGCATGCTTTGAAAGAAGCAGCATTTAATATACTTGGCTAAATGCCTATATGGGAAGGACATTAGCAGGATTTGTATATCCCTCTCAGATATGGACGTTTCACAGTTTCACTTAGTAATAATTTGTGCAAAACCTTTAACAAACAGTTCAGATTTTGCCAGGAAAAGCTGCAACTAAATATTTTCTAGCTTCTATTGGCATGAGAAAAGTATTATTCCTGGGAAGAGCAAGCATACGGTGAGTCATGTAATCTTGTTTGCAACAGTTGCAACTTAATGGGCCTACTTATAGACAACATGCCCTGAAGCAGATTGCCATCAAAGTAACATTGCCAAAACGTAAGCAGCTTCTGTGAAATGGGTCGCATCACAGTCCAAGAGCTCCTTGTTCGTCATCACCCGTGGATATCTTGCGGCCTGAGCTTGTTTCCTTGTCAAAACAGCTGTTCCCCTTGCAGGCTCTGAGCATTGACCCTTTCTTGCTGTCAGGAACAACACATATTAGCAGTGATGAACTGGGTGCAGTGAAGCCACTCTGGAGTCTGGACACACAGGTGAGCTTCAGTGTTTAGCCTTGGCTATGGGACTATGCACTTGGGAACATCAGCACTTCTGTGAGACGCTTCATCTGCCCCAGTCATGCAACATTACCACCCATCCATCGCAGAACGCGGGAAAAAGACGGCCAATCAGCACCGAAGCCACTCTTTTAGCAGGAACTGTTAGCTATCAAATTTAAATTGTGCATCAAATGAAACTCAAAGGACTGCAGAATACTTTATAATTTCCCAAAGTAATTTAAAAAACTGGGCAGAGTGGACAGGCATTGACATCCCGGGCATGTAATGGGGAACAGCTGCAAGTGTGTCACCTTGTAATGCGATAGGGCCAAGGAGAGACGTTGCAATCTGTTTTCATCACTCGCAGGCTGACCACCTGCCCACATGAGATCATAGTCCAGAATGGCTTCTTTCAGTCCAGACGTTGTTTGCATAACTCAGGTGAACTGAGCTGAACTGAACTGGGGCGATAAGAGGAAGGGGTGGGACGGGTGGGGAAAGGAAAGTTCAAGTATTTGAAGTTAGTTTCAAAACACTGGTGACTTGCCACACTAACACAACCTTGCATAACTGTGTTCTCCGGTTGAACATCTTCCTATTTCTCACATTAAAATGGAAACAATGCGTTCTAAGAACAAAAATAACATATTAAAGCAGAACCGAAACTTAGAGTGGCATTAATTTAGCATAGATTTCGTACTAGAAGAGTTCCATTTCAGTACAAAATTCTATGCTACACATATTTTAAAACTTATCTCACACTTTGTGTGCGTGCTGCAGTACGGGATACATGTGCGAAAACGCCTGGACAAATACAAACATTTCTCTTTGTTGACGCAAAGCTCTGTCTACCATTGTTAGTAAATAGGGCTTTGTGTCAAAAACCAATGTTGGTAGAATGGGAATGTCCTTTACCACCATGGGATGCCCCTGCGGCATTAAGTCACGTTAAGTAGTGGAAAATGGCATTTGCCTTACTTTTAGGGATACTTTCCAGTGCAAAACAATGTTTGTGCTGGAAAGTAAATACTTTATTAACAATTTGCTCTGATTTGTATCCCGTGTTTGTGCCTCTGCACCGGTGTTAAGTGTTGATAAAGCTTCTCTCTTAAGTCCCCATTGGGGGAAGGGGAGAATAGGGGGTGCGGATGAGAATGAGGTGAGGCAATCTCAGGCTCTGTCCTATAATATTCTCTGCTATATTTCAATTCCCTGATAGCTGCACTATCTTTAATTGTTCCCCTGTTCCCCTGTTCCATCCTCTATCCTGAATTATTCCACTGCTTCCCTCGCCTTGTATGTGTGTGTGTGTGTGTGTGCGTGCTCACGTGTGTGTGACTAAAGCCAAACTCCTGTGTAACAATACCATCACAGACTTATATTTTTATTTTATTCTGAATTTTTACTGAGCCAAAGTTGAAGTCGCAAGCACCCTCTCAAACATTTTCCAGTGACCTCTGCTAGAGATAGATGATTAAACTGTTTGTGTATGCACAAGTAGCTGCTTAAAATTATCCACACAAAATCTAGCCTGTTGTCTTTGACAGGAGAATTACTGTTTGTGCTTAACCTAGTCCAGACAAACTAAATACTGAATCATAAGGTAGGAAGAGGAGGAATCCTGTGGGGTGAGCTCAGTAGCAGTCGGTGGTGGGAGTGCTACCGGGCGGTGACGTGGGGGAGGGGAGGGGAGGGGCAGGTTAGGGGGTAGTAACTACCGAATACGGCCAAATACAGGTAAGTGAACATACAAATTATTAAAACAAATTTTGCTGCATGCACTGCACCGCATTTGACAATGTTAAGATCAAATGCTATGCTAGAGAGGTACTGGCCTGCAGAAAATCTCCCCTTTGACCCCAGTGGTCTTTTATTGACAATCTGATACAGTTGGCTATATAATGAAAAATGTGTTATACAATGTGTAATTTTGTCCCAACTTTTTTTGGGGAAGAACCCCCAAATCCCCCGTTTGTAGTGGCCAGGTTCACTCGCAGCACTCGCTATGTCCCGTATAGGGGCTGGTCTGACAAAATTTGCTAGGACTGCTTTGGGCTCCCAGTCCAACCCTGGCTACAAGTTCTGGTGACCAACTCGATTGGTGAGATACGTTTATCTGACCATAGAAAACCTTTAGGTGTTAGGTTTCAGACTGGGCTACATGCAAGGGCAGAGGCATGTCATGATAGCTTTGCATTATGATTTTAAAGCATGGCAAATGATGACCTTACTGTGTACCAGGATACTTCAAACTTTGTTGGGGTCCTTCAGTGATTCTCTCACTATCACCATCCAACAGTGCCTCTCATCTCTCCATAACCCCTTTCTCGCATGTATTTCATTTGTTTTACAGTACCTCTCATACCATTGTAGGGTGTTGCAGCACTTTACATCACACACATACAGAGGAAATGAATCATATATGTAAAAATGAGTGTATAGAAAATGTTACATAAGGCAAAGGGCACTACAAGGTGTAGGATTCACATGTCATCCATGCTGGTAGGTATGTTTTAAGAGTGTTTGGTCTGTGGAAATGCACAAACTGAAGATTCAGAACATAACTCAGTGGTTAGGGTTGACACTAATAATAAGAATGTATTTTTGACCAAACCATCCTTTCATAGCAATGTCAGGAAAATGAAAGACTGGGAATAAAACATAACTTTCTAAACTGTACTATGCACTTTGCATGCAGCTCTTTGATGGCAGTTCATAGCTCACTGTGCAGGATCACAATTGTGACTTATGAACTGCACTTCAACAAATGAATCTCAAAATGACAAAAGCAGTAACCCACTTAGCTATGCACATAAAATACAGTTCTGTGATATGCATGATACATGTTCTTTGCAGCAGTCATATTAACCCTCTGCAGCACCTTTTCGAGTCAAAACTGTCAGTATACAAAAATCCCATCTCTCTCCAAAAGTTACATTAATCACCAGAGTTATCTTGACACTTTTATTGTTGCCCAAAAACTGCTGGATATACAACAACTTTACAGTGTTTTTAAGACTGCTACAAAACCGCCCCCTAACAAAACTGCTCCCCCCCTTTCAACCTCCCAGGAAAACGTCTGATGCACGGTATGGCCAGTTCGGCCTTGCATGTTGCCACATCCAAGTTTCTCATTTTCCCCATTCCCAAACAATTCGAGCAAATTTGCAAGCTTTATCGGCTTCCTGTTTGGAAGAGAATGTTTTTAAGACAGCATACATGCATGAAGATTATTGACAGTAGTCAACCTTTGTGAGGAGGAGGTTGTCATGTCGTGGCTACAATAACGACTGACAAATGTATGGGTATTTATCAGAGCTTTATTCTGCTTCTGCTCATGACCCTGTCCCTACTCTAACTGCCCGTTTCCTCTTCCTGCCCCTCCTCTTCCTCCAACCCCAAAACTCCTCCCATCCCAGCTACTAGACTGCATACAACATTACAGAGGTGTACCAGCTATAAACACTCATTGAATGTGTATTCAGCCTGTAACCTTCTGGGAAGGCAGTTCTTTTAGTATTCAGGATGAGCTGTTATGGGACACTCTCTCACGCACCTTGAAAAGTTAAAGGCTCATCTTAAATCCTGAACAATCTTCAGGCCTGGCCAATTACCACCTATCTCCCCTACATCCCATGCAGTTTTTGTCAGGTCCATTTCTGTATTGCAATAACACCAACAGACTCCTCTACACACTTGTAATGTCGAGAAATTCCTGATTTTCTAATACTAAAACTTTTCGTGCTATTTTGTAGCGAGCTGTGGATGAAGCTAAAAATATCTTCTAGGAATAGGAAACGGCATGTGTGCTGTGGCCATGTTCACTGCACTAGCAATATTCTCTGCAATGCAGGCCAACTAACTGAACAGGTATCCTGCATGCCCATTGTACACAAGGACATGCCTATCAGACACATGCAAACATTTTATGAGATTTTCGCATATTAAGCATTGAGAAAGAGTTTTACTTTCACACAGGACTGCAGAGTGACCAGTAGAGTATGAGTAGCGCTTCAAGAATCAACCAATAGATGTGTGCAAGGTGCCTGCTGTGCTATTCTGCACACATATCACTCACTCACTCACTCACTCACTCACTCACTCACTCACTCAATCAATCAATCATGGGTTGGAAAAACACAGCTACTCACCAGAGAGGGTCTCAAGGTGATGGGGTGGAGGGGGACGGCTCAGTTGAGTGCTGGGGTATCACTCATGCTCAAATGTTCAGTCATTATGTCACTGTCCCTAGCTGAATGTAGGGGTGGATGCACCAATCAGAACAGGTCTATGAAGGTCATCAGCCTCAGCGCCGTGGCTAGTTTAAGACATCCCATGTCCAAGGTATTCATGATGAGGCCGATTCACAGAACTAATTTATGACAAAATCCTGAACTTACTACTTTTGGTACTCACATTTAGTAGTCTTAAGTTAGGATTTTGTCTTAAGTTAGGATTTTGTCTTAAATTAGGATTTTGTCCTAAATTAGGATATTGTCCTAAATTAGGATTTTGTCTTAAATTGGGATTATGTCCTAAATTAGGATTTGGTCTAAAATTAGGATTTTGTCCTAAATTAGGATGTGTTAAATTAGGATTTCGTCTTAAGTTAGGATTTTGTCTTAAGTTAAACGTAAGACAAACTTAAGTTAAACTTAGGTTTCATTTAAGACAAAATCCTAATTTAAGACAAAATACTAATTTAAGACAAAATACTAACTTAAAACAAAATCCTAATTTAGGACAAAATCCTAATTTAAGACTACTAAATGCCTTCTGTGAATACTAAAAGTAGTAAGTTTAGGATTTTGTCGTAAGTTAGCTCGGTGAATCGGGCCCGATATGAGGTGCCCATCTTGACAAAATGCAGCCTCAACATACTGTCAGTACTTCTTGGCATGTTGTGTACAGCTATGATATGATAGTGCCAACCCCTCTTATACTGCTGTTTCATGTATAATGGTGATAATTCTTGGTCTCCTGTGGGCATTCATTGCATAAGGATGACCACCCTTGGTATTCTGCTGGCACTAACATAATACTGTGAATTCCTCATATAGAGTGAGCATTCAAGCCAGGGGATGGTGACACTCGGGTTGTTGTTTGTTGTTTGGGCACCAAACATGCTTTTAGTAAAAATTAAAAGATAGTTGAAAAGTAAACTACCTTTATTTTCAGATAACGACAAGCTGATGTTTGTGGACAATATTATTGTATTTCTAAGCATACATTTAAAGGAGACATTTGATTGCTCAGCTGTACAGATGAATCTCTACTATATAAGATTAGTGTAACTCAGTTTCTGCCCGAACCTGTAAGTCACCATAACTTGAGTGCCAGCACGGCAGCCTTCCAAAATGTGTGTAGGTCTGGCGTTCTGCCTGAGATTTCAAGATTTGTATCATTTGTATTTTTTATTTTTCCAATCTATATCTTTTAAGGAGAGTAAAAGCAATAATATGAGATTGAGAATCTACTTCGAAGGGTCAGGATGGAAAATTGAAAGAAGGTGACATAGAGTGTTGGAAGATGCTTAGGTAAATGATAGGCTATGTAAAATTGCATTTTCTGCACTGTCTTTATCTTATGGGTGTTTAGACATTTGTTTTAGAGAAAAGGGGCTAACAAATGTACCATTTTGGAGCCATTTTCTCAAACTCATCTTGGGGCCGTCGATTGTGAATGAGTAACCTCTGGAGTTTTAGGCTTAGTTGGCACACAAAATGACTTGAATATTATATGAGTAGCTTTTCTGAACCAATTTATTTTTAGCCAATGTATGTTACAAATGTGCTATAAAATGCCATCCCCCAGATTTTCCAAAACTCTCCTTGAGGCAGTTTAATGTGATTATTTTACCCAATCGTTCACTGAAATTCAGGACAGGTATTATGCCCCACCACTTTCCAACATCACCAGCCTCCACTGTTAGTTTGCATTATTTCTTTAAACATTTGAATACATACATAAAGATTTAAATTGTTGAAAAAGTAATGGATAATGGTAAACTGTCACCAGGAAACCCATTTTCTAATCCTGGTAGTCCACATACACCAGTCTTCTGTGTTTTGAGACAAATAAGTTTGCCTCTCACTCTACCAATTACCTCTTCTGTCCCCACTTACATTGGCACCGAGTGTCCTTGATGTCCAGCATCCTCACGTCAGAGCCCTTGGACTGTGGCTAGCTACATCCTTAGGCTGCAACGATAATTCAGCACAAGCCGAGAACTCCCTTTCGGAGCGCTCTATGCCATGAAATAGAACATTCTGCCTTTCCTCTGCCTGAGGCTGAAAAAACAATTACCAGTGGTTTGTGTATTAACGGGTGTAGAAATATCAAATTATCTGTACAAAATGCTATAGGGAAGGCATATTATCCTACCTCTGAAAAATCAGGTGCACGTGTCCTATACAGAGTTGCTCACACCCAAAGACATTGTTAAAGTTTTATTTGTATTTTGTATATATTTTGTATGTATATATATATATATATATATATATATATATATATATATATATATATATATATATATATATATATATATATATATATATATATATATATATATATATATATGTTTCTCTTTTTAAGAAAACAATGTTCCTTAGTTGCAGGAATCTACACTATGTAGACTATGTGAACACCAAAGTGTAATAAAGCAGGAATCACTCTCCCTTTTTAATAATACTGCATTTTGTGACGGGCTTGCGGTTTTGGAGAGCTGGTAAAGAGAAAAACAGTAAGGATTTGATCAGCATCGGACAAATTTAAGGCTGAAGCAATCCACTGAGGATGAGAGCAGATTTCTGAAGTAGATATGTGAATTCTCTGGTATTTCTTGGCAGCTATAATGGATCTTGCGCACTCGTCAACATGCAGGTAGACGGTCTCACACACATGCAAAGCTTTGAAACCTACCTGCTTCCCCTGCACCCAGATTCCCCAAGCCTACTTCATTGAAAGCATTATTTAAGAAAATAGACTTCAAGAGTGGTGGGAAACGAGGGGATCAGCAGACCTGCCAACAAAGAGCGTGAGGGAGCGGCTGTCAGCTTGAGTCCTCCAGCTCTGCCACTTCATGGGGACCACTGACCGCAGTGAATGGGCACATATACACATGAACACTCAGATGGGCTCTTGTAGCAACATTCAGTACATTTTTGTATACAAGGGGCTGGGGTCCAGCTGATGTCTGCTGTGCCTCAACTGCACGCCTCAGCCTCTACACGCAGCACTCCAGCTCAATAAAAGTATTTCTCCTCGTTGCGCCACTCAGGCGCTGCCGGCACAGGTAACAGACGTGGGGCGGAGGCTGGGCGGGTGGTAACTTGGCGATGCGGCAAGCGCAAGGCAAGTGTTTTTTTTATTTTTTTTTATTTTACTCTACGTATCTCGTCGTCTGTCCCCTACACCATCCCACCCGCCCACCCCGCCCCACTGCCCTACCCCTGTTACCTGGGCCGACCGCGCCGCTGCCACTACTACTCCTCCCCTGGGGAGGCACAGGATTCGGACGCATTCACAGCTTTACAAAACGTTGTGAATCTTGGAATGTGTCAGGTTTCATGGATGATGCGTGAGAGCACACACAGCACCATTCATAGAACACCCCTTTCACAAAGAGTAATGCTCGAAAGGGGGCCATATTTACAAAGCCATGAAAAGTCATGCAGGTGACTTTACGTGGCCTTGTAAATACTGGCCGGCACACTGTGCCGCTGGTGCGTCAAAATAAGTGACACACTTGGGGGCAGATTTACAAGCCCCTTGCCTTGCGCCACTTTTGCGTCACTTTTCCCATGTTAAAAAATGACGCAAAAGTGGCGCATGGGGCTTGTAAATCTGCCCCTTGCTGTGCAAAGGCTTCGTAACTGAGGCCCGCAGTTTTTGAGGGCAACCCTTATTCTCTCAAGAAATAATGTCCCGATACACTGACCACTATCAACTGCTTTTGAAAACAGTAATCTAAAATGTACCATTATTTTTTATTGCTATGTTTTGCGCTGCACGGTGACTTCTGCCATGAAACTGCTAGCTTCCGATGCCAATTAATCCGAAGCGGTCTCGAGCGAATCCCACAGTCGTGCCCCTTTCCCAGCGGCGCGAGGCGTGGGTGTCTATCACGAGCGACAATGCACGTCAGTGGTAAATACCGGGTATTGTGAGCGCTGCTTCTAAAGGTTAAAAGTGCATGTGTTACACCCAAGATAGTGCTTTCTGTTGAACTGTCTCGCGCTTTTCTGGGGACTCTCCACAAGTCGCACTTATCACGCTGCCCTAAAAGCCTGGCTCGCCGGAGATAAAGGGGAGGGGTCTTTTGTGGTTAAAATTCCAGACTCACGGTCGGCTCTCAGAGGCATTCATTTTCTGCGGCTAACTTTCCTTGTGTCAAGTTAACCCTGTTTAAAATAGTCAGACCTGCTAGACAAGTCAAACCCCTTTTTTCATCCCGTTGTTAAATTTCTCATTGTGTTTAAATAGGAGACAGATCTATAAATGCAGCTGGTGTTTCTTTTGCAATTGGAGTGTGCTTTTAGTAGCCCTGGCCACAGCTAGCAACAATTTTATCGGTAGAGCTCTTTCGAGCAACATCCGGTCTGCTCCAAATGTTGTACCTCCGTCAATAATTTGGCCTCCATAGAAGGGGTGAAGATTAGAACAGCACTGGGTGCTCGGTTCTTTCAGGTTCCTGGGATCAGACGTTCCAGAACGAAAGTCGATCATTACCTTTCTTCAGTGGCGTCACTAGGGTTGGTGTCACCCGGTGCGGGTAACTCATGGTGTCACCCCCTCACAACTTACCGGATGGACCATCTCACCCTCTGTCTGCACCATGTCCCCTCTGCCTGCACCATCTCCCCTCCGCCTGCACCATCTCACCCCCTTCCTGCACCATCTCTCCCTTAGCCTGCACCATCTCTCCCTCTGCCTGCACCCTCTCCCCTCCGCCTGCTGCACCATCTCACCCTCTGCCTGCACCATCTCTCCCTCTGCCTGTACCATCTCTCCCTCTGCCTGCACCATCTCCCTCTCTGTCTGCACCATCCTTCCCTCTGCCTGCACCATCCCTCCCTTTGCCTGCACCATCTCTCCCCTCCGCCTGCACCATCTCTACCCTCCGCCTGCACCATCTCTCCCCTCTGCCTGCACCATCTCCCCTCTGCCTGCACCATCTCCCCCTCTGCCTGCACCATCTCTCCCTCTGCCTGCACCCTCTCCCCTCCGCCTGCACCATCTCATCCTCTGCCTGCACCATCCCTCCTTCTGCCTGCACCATCCCTCCCTTTGCCTACACCATCTCCCCTCCGCCTGCACCATCTCTCCCCTCTGTCGGCACCATCTCCCCTCTGCCTGCACCATCTCTCCCTCTGTCTGCATCATCTCTCCCTCTGTCTGCATCATCTCCCCTCCGCCTGCACCATCTCTCCCCCCTGCCTGCACCATCTCCCTCTCTGCCTGCACCATCTTCCCCATATTTACAAGGCCATGTAAAGACATCCTGCATGACTTTCATGGCTTTGTATATATGTTTAACCTTTCACGCATAAGTCTGCGTGAAAGGGGCATTCCATGGATGTTGCGTGTTCCCACACAACATCCATGGAACTTGATGCATTCCTAGAATTACAACATTTTGTAAAGCTGGGAATGCGTCAGAATCCTACACCTCCCCAGGAGAGGCCTAAGGAGGCACAACAAGGAGAACATATGTATGTTTTCTCTTTCTATGCGTGTTGATTGTTTTTGTGCACGAAGTTGTCCATTCCTGCACAAAAAAAAATATCTCCTCAGCACTGGCACCCTTGCAAAATGAGGTAAGGGTGTCTGCTCTGATGCATGCCTGCTGTAGTGCGCTGGTGCAGGGGAGAAGGACAGGAATGGGCCATATCTTGTAGTTACAGAGCATTCCTGCCATTTTATTTTGATGCACGACAGAGCAGCAGGAGGGCTTGCTGCGCTGCTGTGTGTCAAAATATTGTAGATGAGGTCTATTGTGCCTTTGGGGAGATGCCTCAGTCACAACAGACTTTCTCCTTAGGCCCTAATTCCTAGAATATTGGAAATCCTGATGGGATCATTTTGACCGTGAAAGTACAGGAAGCATGGGTATTGGTAATTTTGTGCTGCCAAATCACCTATGGATTTCGAGATAGCCCCTAAAGAATGAAGAGTTCACATCAAAACTGGGGTTGCCACACCTGTTTCCATCACTAATTCACCAATTTCTGGCCTTTTTCTGAAGACATATTCCTCCATGTTTGATCTGGTGAATACGTCCCCAGAACAACCAAAGGTGGGGTTACCCCATCAGAACAAATTCCCTAGTCAGATGATCATGTTTTCTTTCTGCCGAAACTGCGAGTTCTGAGTAACTCGAAATGATGGATCTGATGTGTAAAATAATGCTTTGGCAGGTGCACGCTCACGAAATTGCACACCACACATATTGCCTTCAGCCTAATCTCATTGCCTCACTAATAGAGCAGACCCACCCACTTGGAACTACAGCCACCCTTGTCCTTTCAAGCCTATCTGTCCACCTCCATAAAATGTCCTCTCCACCTATGCCTCCTTTGTCCTCAGCCTGCCCCTCAGTACCTATCGGTCGCCCCATTCCCATCTGATCTCCAGTTAACTCCTTAATTACCTTTTGACGTGGGCTTATCAATTTTTATGCCCACCCCTTTCCGAACTGGCCTGGCAGTCCAGAAATAAAATAAAGTATAATTCATACTAAAAACTCCAGCAAGTAGTACGCATTCCCCCAAAAATACATGCAGGCATCATTGTCAATAAATAACACATAGTCCTCAAATTCAACCACCCTATGAATTCGGTGAGTCCTTTCCAACTCATAAAATACCCTTATTTTGCAGTTGGCAGCCTTCTTGGCCTTGCTTCATGCCGCAGGCCTGAAAGCTCCCATCCAAACTCTATTAGGAGCCAGTTTAGTAAATAACAAATATGTCCTTGCAAAAGGGTCCTTTTATTAAATATAACATCTTTTTTAAGTTAATCGTTCACCACCCACAGGGGCCCACATTTAATAATGCTATGTATAGGGTTTGTGACACAAACCTCACAAAGTATTAGAATGTGATTAACTATCCATAATTTGCATTGGATACTATCCCAAAGTAACTCAAAGTTGAGCAATGCGCTGCTTTGAGTTACTTTCCGTCTACGGGGCATTCTGTGTTTAGTGCAGGGGCGTTGCCATGTGACCACTGATGGGCTTTGATGCAAATCCCTATCTAAATCATTGGTAGAGAGGGGTTTGTGGCAAAATGTTACACCTCCTCAAGACAGGTGTAACGAGGAGAAAGGTTTTTAAATTCTCCTCATTTGTCCTATTTTACATGTGAGCTGCATTGTACAGCACACATACATAGTGGAACAAGCCTAAAAGCATTGTTTTTGTATTGGAAGCCTTCCTTCCAGTACAAAACCTATGTTTCAGAGAGCGCACACCCTTGCACTAAGGCATAAGGGTTTGTGTGTTGACAAATGGCTGCTATAAGGAGTAGTATGGCCAGTTTGTCATGGGCCTTGGTGCAAGTAAGGAAATGTCCCTCTGGCTACTGATTGAATTATAAAATACTACAATAATCAGGGTTCAGTGGCTCCTCGGAGATCAGTGGGCCCGTGCCACTGTACCTATAACACCAATGGAAGCTGGGCTGCTTTCTAAGGTGCACCAGCACTGGTAGAGAGAAAACATACACCATATCGTAGTAGATACAGTACATTCTTTTACTCTCCCTTTGAAACAAGACATTGAAACAACTTTGATGCACTGTTGCATTGTCTCAAAGAATAGCAAATCTGTGCCCAAACATTTATTGTTATGCAGCTCAGCAGTATTTATTTTATCAACCTCAGAAGGATGAAGGCTGAGTGGACTCACTGAAGTTAAAACGTGTGACCATGAGGACAAACACAAACTCATAGAGTATGTCAAACACTGGCTTTTAGAGTAGATGCATGTGCCCACTAATCCATGGGACCCATCACCTTAATTTCTCTCAAATCCGTTTTCATTTGTTAAAGCAACACCATTCAGAGTCAAGGAGACAAATTGTGTATTTCTAAGGTGAAATACTTAAGCCGCTCAGTAATAGTAGGCAAATAACAAACTTGAATTACAGTTGTTCACCGAAGCGCTTGCACTCTCTGAATATTAAACCCATTCGACTTTACAAAGTGCTGCCTTTTGGCACATTTCCTAAGGCCTTTCGACTGCACAATAGAAAATAAATTTTTTGAGGCAGTTTAAATTCCTAACATAAAAATGCAGCCTCCAGCCCCAGCCACACATACCTCCTAGGAGGCATACATGGGCAGACAAAATCCTCCTCACCATTTCCTTACCTTTCCCAGTCTGACCCCAGCTTCGATTTTTAAAAACTAATCACCACCGGTTTACCAGTGCATATCCTCCCATTGGAAACACAACACCACCTCTTGCTCAAGTAACTCTGGGACCCCGGGGCCACAAGAACACCCAACCACACATAGCATGGATACTCTCCCCTCCTACTCTGAGATGTCACACTTCCCTACCGCATGTTCCTTTCGGTTTCACATCCTTGCAGCATTATTCACCCCATCTCCACCCTGACAGCTTGTTGATGGTCGACGTAGCTATGTTGTGAGCAAAGTTAGCTACCAGCCAGAGGTGCTGCATAATTGTGAAAATCAGAGCTGCCACGTGGCCTCATGTCCAGTACAACACCTGCAGCCAGTTTGTTTTTCTTTTATCCAAAAGGTCTAGGGCTTGCAGTCACCTGCTACAATGACAGACGTTAAACTGCTAATCAGAAAATACAGAGAGCTGTTGGCTATAAATCCAGGGCTACTAGAGGTATCAGACAGAAAATGTGGTCAGTTGGCTGCAGACGTCACTGAGCTCAGTAAACCATACGTCACCCCAAGAAATGGTCTGTTTATCTGCACAGAGATCATCGTGTAACCCCCTCTCTGTTTCGCTTCCCACGCTGTCCCCAAGCACAGATTTGTAGGAATGGAGAAGCACAACCAAATATGTGATCAGTGCGCCCTGACATCACCAATAGCAAGTTCAAACAATAAATCATCATTCACTGGCCGTCTGTCTTTAGAAATCTCCAAGTCGTACTAAATGGCCAACATAAAAATCTTCCCTTAATTGTTCAATTACCTGCGCCTGACCCAAGACCACCTCTCCTTCAGGAAGAAGCTGAAGACCTGGCTGTTCGAGCAGTAGCGCCCCCCCCCCCCCCCCCCAGCGCCTTGAGACCCTACGGGTATGTAGCGCGCTCTATAAGTGTCACTGATTGATTGATTGATTGATTCGATCACACAATATCAAATGTCTACAACACATGACTGAAAATCGTATAAAAGGCAGACTAGCATCAGAATCTCCTCTGTTAGTTAAAATAATGTGGGACACTAGCAGAGTCTAGCGAGTCATTTGGGTTTGGGATAATAAGGTGCATTAAACTGATACTGCAGTTTTATCCCCCATTTGTGCACATTTAACCTAATAAAAGAAACACACATTGAGTGATTGGCAAAGTTAAATTGACCGACCGAAAACGTCCACTCTCAGCCACTTGGAGGTTTAAACAATACCAAGCTAGATTCTCCCTGTTTGTAATCTGCCGACATTTTTTTTGTTCTTGCTATTTTCTACTGAGCATTACCGTACTGATGAATTCAAACTCGTGTGATCCTGATGATCTTTCCGTTCAGCCTTGCGGGTAGAGGGGGGTCATGGCCTCGCCCGATCGGCTCCCTGAACTCCCGAAGGGGCAATCCTCCAGGCTGCCATCCAGCACGACCGCATCTTTCCTACAGCGAGCATAGAGCTCGTATTCATGCCGACCCTATTTCTGGCTCTCATCACGTGCAGCGTGCTCAGCACCCGCTGCTGCACGCTCTTGCATCCAGCTCAGTGGTGCTCCTCCCGCCGTTGTTTTTGAATGCGACCAGCGCGCTCACTCGCGCCACTGGCTGCGCAGCCGCGGAGGTGCCCCTGGAGCGCGTGGGCCCTGTGTTACACTGCGCCCCTGGTGGTGGTGCTTCTTCCGCTGGTTCTTTTTTAACATGACCGCGCTCATATCACGGCACTGGCTGCGGGGCCGCACTGTCGCAGAGGGGCCCCTGGAGTGCAGCCCCCTCCCCCCCCCCGCAAAGGCGCCTGTGTTACGCCCCTGCATGATTTGTGCGTGCGACACAAGATACGTTTAAATTAATTACACACGAAAGACACACTCGCCCTGACCTTCGAGCTGAGCTGTGTTACCAGATGGTGTCACCCCCATCTGAGGGTGTCACCCGGTGCGGTCCGCACCCCCCGCACCCCCCTAGTGACGCCGCTGCCTTTCTTGGTGCTTTAGGTTTGGAACCACCTTCCACCGCACTCCGTCGTACTGGCAAAGAGTTCCACTTAGAAAAATTGTTTAAAACCTGGCTGTTTGCATCTTGCTAGCCTGCCTCACTGTTGCTAGTTCCTTGCCCCGTAAGTAGCGGGACACTCCTTGGAGTAGCTGGGCACTTTAGAAATCCATTCATTCATTAGTCCATCCATTCATTCATTCCCATGACCAGGGACAATGTTTTTGTCCATATGTCTTCCTTTCCCTAGTTTCCACCTAGAGTACCATTAACTGGCTCCCTTAGTTTCCTGGAGGAACTATTCCGGTTTTTACTTAGCGAGAAATGTACATTTATCTTCAAATTTCTAGCAACCCCACCCTCCTCCACCCATCTGGTAAGCATACTGTTCTGTACCTCGGGACGAGGCAATTTCATTCTCACTCCAGCAGAGGGCACTAGACCACAAGACCAGTAGAGCACTCTAACTGGGGTGCTCCGAAATTTCTATTAGAAGGTAATTGGCAAATAAGTTTGAGAGAGCGCAATTTGAATGAAAAGTATGTCCGTACCATATTTACAAGCCTGTAGCGTAAAGTTAGCACATGTAACTTTAGTAATAAGAAATGTATCTGTATTTACTCTAGAATGTGCATTAGAATTAGAAAGGCCCGTATATTGGGTGGGCTAATATAGAAGTGTGTGAAAATGCTTAAGAACAGTAGAACGTGCTAAACGGAATTCATGTACGTATGTAATTAATTAAACGGAGAAAGAGATGAAATGTAAATTGAAGAAACGTGCAGACTACATAGCACTGTGTAAGAACGAGGGTATAACATTGTATTTTATGTAACATGGATTCGACTATAATCAATAAGTTACTAATTCGATTATGTATATGTGTGTTAAAAGTCATACTGTATGGAAGAGTTTGTAGGAATTTTAGAATGGTGTGTTCATATGCTATTTTAACCTAACGGACCAAGGGTTCGCAAGAGAGTAGTCCACTGCATATAATTTAGTGGTCTCACAGGGATAGAGGGATAGCTTTGATCTGTACGTGCGAGCCAAGAGTCAAAGGTTTCGTTAAATTAAAGTGACAATGCTGGATGAAGTTTTATGGCCTAGTGAGATAAGGGACGGTTGGAATTTGGAGTCTTGTTTCGAAGTGTCTGTTTTCGAGGTGACAAGGGGGTTACAATCACAATTGTAATGAATAGAGCTCTGTTTGAGGTGATAGACTTTGGTCTGGAGGTGTCAACTGGAATGTCATGGGGTTACCAGCACGACGGAGACGGCGCCTGAGAAGCAAGGTCAACTTAACAGACGACTCGAAGAGACAAAACTATGGAAAAACCAGAAGCAGGACTACGTGAAATGTGTACGTGGTGGGCGTCTCAAAGGGGTGTTCCACCCATACTGTGATTTTGTATTTAGGGACAGCACCCCGGGGAGAAGGCAGAGCAGAGCAGAAGGAGAGCAGATGGCCTGAGCAAGAGGGGAGAGAGCAGTAGGCCGAGGACCCTTAGAGAGCGGATGGGTAGGCAGAAAGGGTACTGCTTCTCGACATAGGTTTCTATCAGAGATTAAGAGAGTTTGAACTTCTTTGGAAGTCAAACGGCTGACACCTTTTTAGGTAAAGAACTTGTTGAGTAGGGATGTCATCTAGCATAGAGTAGGGACAAATTTAACTTGTTTCATTCTTTTTATGTAAATGACGCATCATATCCATTTTGTGTCTATGCTATTCAATTTGCTGATTTTAGAATTGGTTTTGATTGTTTTCTTTTGTAGACTGAGATTCTTTAGGGAATTTAAGTTCCTTTTAGTATCTGTATACTTGTTGAATCTTATATTGAGAGGATTGTATTTGCAATTAACTTTGGGTTTATATTAAACTTTTAAAACTCTACCAGTCGTAAGTGGTTCTTCAGAGTTGCGTTAGTCTATGGGGTTGATTTAACTTATGTGGGTTTGCCTTTTACTCAATGACAGTCAATAATCGATCCAAAAAGGATGAATGAGATAGGTATCTAGGTGATCAGATAAGATATCAAAATCTCATTCCCCGCAGTTGGTAGCAGAGGATGGTTGGCTTCTTGAGGAAGGCAACCTAGGTTAAGTCTAGATTACCCCAAGGCCCCTAGTCATCGACGACCAGAAGAAGAGTCCCTGCCGAAGAAGGTGCTGACGGTGCGAGAGAGAAAAGCAGCAGAGTCGGTCGAGAGTGAGTATAAGGGTCATGCGTTGCCAGATTGCGGTTTTGTGTTGTACCTGTGTTGTAATGTCAAGCGGAGTTGAATGCCTGTAGTGTGATTGGGAGAAGGTTGTGAGCGCGCGCAACCGGTGAAAATCTTAAGTCCAGAGAAGGGCTTAAGTGGTTCGGGTGTATCGAACATCCAGAGTAATTGTCTACCATTGTAAAGGGGGTCATGAGGTACCATTGATCGCCCGTTGAACCGAGATAGGGGGAATGTCAGAGTGAGTGTATGAGTAACGGACGCTGGTCGGACGTTTACTGTGTGTAAGTAACCTATCAGTTAAGGCGAGCGTCTGGACGTTAGGGAAAGACGTCTCGTCAGTTGAGGTGACAATTACAGTTAGACTGTGGACGTACAGTCAAGAAAAGTGATCGCTTGGTCGGAAGTAGTCATTTTTCGGTGTATGAATGAGACGCATGCAAGACCGCGAGACGAGCTGAGAAAGGAGGGGAACTGCTGCAGAGGGGACGAGTGACGTCAGCGTAGAGACCCGCTGGGATAGGCTGGTCAGCGAGAGCCGCGCAGGGATTGGTGGTTCGCCATCGGGAAGTAAACAAGGAAGAGAATTAAGGAAAATCGTAGATTCTTGAAAATGAAGTGTTTTAAACGTTTAAGGGCGATCTTTAAGAGAGATAGAGGGAACTCGTATGCGGGGGAAGAAGCCCCACCGGAAGGCACACCAGCTTATTATATGGCTGTGAATGTTGGGTTACACTCAATACTATGGATCTCCGAGTGGAGTAAGCTAACAGAAGGAAATGAGGAACTGACGTTCCCGAGATACGGGACGTTTAGGTTAGAAGCATTGAATCAGCTGAAAGCGGTAATGCTCGCAACGAGACCTCTACCGAGGCCAACACAGTTCGAAGCCCTCAATGCATGGTTCAGGGCGTCACACGACAGGAGCCTGAATAGGCGCCAAGAAAGAGTGAGACGATCTGTAAGAGCAGTGCAGGATGCTAAATGGGATGATGAAGCTAAAAAGTGGAGGGTGCAAAGAATAGAAGCAGAGAAACTGTACCCAATGCTAGAGGCTACAGGAGAAAAGAAACCTCCAGAAGAGGATGAGGAGAGCGAGACGGAGGATAATCTGATAGATAGGCTATTATTGGACAGACCACCTCCGTATAACAGAGAAGCCGAAAGTCCCGAACTACAGCAGGGGGACGGGGCTAGGAAGGGGGAATATAGACCGCTCCCCATAACCGAGTGGGAACCCAAGAAAGGTGAGGAAGTACCTCAATCTAGTCCCGTACAGAGAGTAGTAGGAAGATTTGTGGTACAGAAGGGGCCAGAAACGGAGTGTACGAGGTCGTATCAACTGCCAGATGCTCTACAAGTACCTGTTACCATAGGTCCCATAGTGTCAATCTACAACCCGGAGGGAGCCCAGCAGGAGGAACAGGCACGGTGGGACAGGGAAAGAACAGAGATGGAAAGTAGGAACAATACAATCAATTCCCAAAGGCAGTTGCTAGGACCAAGGAGTCGGAGTACCCCATTGGATCCAGTAACGGATCCCTGGGTAGAACAGGGGGGTCAGAGAGGACAGATGGATCTGAGGGGACCGAAACCGAAATCCTTTAAGGAGTTAAGAGAGTACTTGAAAGAATGGGATGCTGCCGTAGAGACTCAGAATAAAAGAATAGAAACAGAAACTGAATGGAGAGATCAAGATAACAGGATCCTCTCTCACTGCGGAGCTGGCGAAAGCAGTCCAGAGTGGGAGGGAGGGAGTCAAGGAAGCAAAGGAGATACTTGCCATACCATCAGTGGCAATAGACAAATGTGTGAAGACAAGAGTACAGGATGTGGGGGAGTGCCTCGCCCCATCCTTAGTGAGGGAGAACGAAGGACACAGGAGTACCGAGATAGTTACAGGTGCACTCACCATACCCCGGACAAAAATGTGCGACATTGGAGTCACAAGAGTATGGGGAGTCGCGAAAGGTCTCGCCATGCATCCAGTGATCACGGACGGGATCGCGGGAACATGGAGGGCCGTGAGGGACCTTATCGTTTATTGAGTGACACCAGACAGCAAGGGAGTTGCAGTGATTTAGAACAGAACGGAGGATCCTATCTTGCATCTAGAGAGACCAAGCCGAAAAGACAGAATGCAGTGATGGGGAATAGAACATTGTTCCACCATACCCCTAGGGAAGATGGGAAAGCTTGGGACCTAGAGAGGTGGGAACAAAGAGAAGCAAGAAGGACTCCTCATGACTCACCTGTGCCTAGACGAAGGACTCGTAGTGGGGGTGAGAGGGATGTGAACGGACCATCTAGGAGTGAGGTACTGAGGGCTGAGATAAAGGCAAAACGGCTCGATGTAACCAGTTTAAAATCAGATTTGGAGGAAATAATAGACGGTACATTGCCAATGGAAAGGATCGATCTGTATGAACAGGATGAAATACTGTTTATGGCTAAGGATGTTACTCGGAAAGCGAGGTCAGTTCATGAAAAATTATCTGAGTTGGCAACCAGGTATATGATAGACCTATCAAGAACAAAAGCTTTACAGGGTAACCACAGGCTAAATTGCACGGATCAGGATCTAGATGAGCGTAGGACGATCGGGCTGAAAATACACATAAAGGAACTGATCCTGAGTATCAGAATGTGGAGGGATTTGGACAAATGGGAGGAAAGATGGTCCAAGAGGGGAACCGTCAGAAGGAGCACACTTGCGGGGTCCCCGGAGGGAGGGCTAATGCGAATGGAAGCTTTCCCTTTGCGAGAAATCGCGAACGGAAACTACGTGCATGTGCCCTGGAGTAGGGGGGATCTAGCGGCATTTACCAATTCCTTCCCAAAGCTAAGGGAGAATCCCGTAGAATGGTACAAACAGGTAGAGAGGTTCGTGAAGATCTCTAAAGTACTGTGGGTCGACTTGAACACCCTGTTTGATATTGTAGTACCCGGAGATTTGTGGACGGCATGCAAGCTTAGTGTTGAATGGCCCATTTCCGAACCGGATAGAGATGCCCAGACGAATGGGCCATCAGAGAAAGTCATGGAAAAGTACGAGAGGGTAATGGCATGGTTGAAAGAGAAGGTGCCGTTGCAGGACATAGACTGGGTTAAGATAGATCGAACCACTCAGGAACCTAAAGAGACCGTTCACGAGTACTATGAGCGATTGCTGAAAGCATTCAAACAGTACAGTGGATTGGACGTGATGGATCCTAAAGACATAGGACAGTTTGTGTCGAAGTTCATCCTGGGATTGAGATCTGACATAAGCCTAATGATTCAACAGCATTTGATCTGTTGGCAAAACAAACCTTTAGATGAGATCCTGAGGTATGCGAGGTACTGTAGCGATGAAATAGATTCGAAAGCAAAGAAACTTAAGGAGAAGCTGATGTTGGTGCAGATGCAGTCAGCTGGAAAGCGTGGACAGCGGCAGCAGGGAACAGGAACCCTAGGGAAGAAACAGATTAATCAAAGCAGAGATGAGGAGGAAAAACCGAGACCTAGGGTAGATATCGCGACACTGAAAAAGACAACGAGGTGCCATCAGTGTAACAAGGTGGGACATTGGAGACGCGAGTGTCCCTATAATGTCGAGACGGGGGAATTAGAACAGGAGGAGGATGAGGTTCAGAACAGCCTGGTAAAGGGAACAGCGGTCCCGAAGGGAAAGTTTATCAAAGGGGGGACTCAGACCCCTCGAGCTCAGTTCCCTCAACCGCCTCGCATTGCAAATGGAGGGAAAACCTATAGGCAACTGCCACTGTTCGTAGGAGGAGAAGAATGCTACTACGTTGATCCCCTTACGGGACAACGAGTGAATAGGGAAGAAGACTGTACCCTAGGGGCAGCCCTGGAGGTAGACCAGAGGGGACCATACGTGGAGGCTGAGGTGGCTGGATGTCCTACGACGTTTTTGGTGGATACGGGGGCCACTCGATCCACTTTGAGATCGGCGGTAGTCCCAGGTCTGCCAATGTCGGGAGAGACAATCCAGGTGGTAGGAGCCGCAAATAGGAGAATGACGAATCCTCTGACAGAACCGGTGTCGGTGAAAATAGGGAAATACAGTGATGAACACCAGTTTGTGATTTGTGATTCAAGCCCTGTGTGTCTGCTAGGAAGAGATCTGTTGTGTAAACTAAACTGCACCATATATTGCACACCTGAAGGAGTAGAAGTGCAGACTAACGACGATGATGCCGACTTTAAGGTTGTAAACTCACAGGGATGTGTGGAACTATACCCTACCTTAACGGTGGAGGTTCTTCCACAGGACTTGAAGGAGATGGTGTCAGCTGAGGTGTGGGATTTTACTGGAGAAGAAATAGGACTGATCAAAGGGGTAGAACCGGTAAAGATCATGGTAAAACCCAATGCCGACTATCCAAGAACACCACAATATAAGTTGACACCGGAGACGATTGCAGGAGTAAAGCCTGTGATCGAATCCATGATTAAACAGGGAATATTGAAGGAGATCGTGGGAAGTCCATGTAACTCCCCGATTATGGGTTTGCAGAAGCCTAGTGGGAAATACAGAATAGTGCAGGATCTTCGAAAGATTAATAATATTGTTGTTTCATGTTGTCCAGTGGTACCGAATCCATCAGTGATATTGTTTCAGATACCGTTCCAAGCTGAATGGTTCACGGTGATAGACCTGTGCCAGGCTTTCTTTTCAATCCCCTTAGATGAGGAAAGCCAATATCTTTTCGCTTTTAAGCTGGAAAATCGCGTTTTAACATGGTGTCGTATTCCCCAGGGGTATACAGAAAGCCCATCAATTTTTAACCAGCTGCTGAAGAAAAATCTTGAAAGTCTAGTACTGCCCATGAACTCGGTTCTGGTCCAGTACATAGACGACCTACTTGTGGCGTCAGAAACTGAGGAAGCTTGCAAAGTAGACACCATCACCTTACTAAATCACTTGGCCGAGAACGGACACAAGGTGTCTCCAAGTAAATTGCAATATTGTCTGACAGAAGTGCAATACTTGGGCCACAGGATTGAAAAGGGAAAACGGAAGGTGTCTCCAGACAGAATAGAGGCGATCATGAAAATGAGTGCGCCCAAAACACAAAGAGAAGTCAGGATGTTTTTAGGCATGGTCGGTTATTGTCGGCAGTGGATAGCCAACTTTTCACTGAAGGCAAATCCTTTACAAAAACTGACGCACAAGGGGGTGAGTGATCCGGTACCATGGGACAAAGATTGTTTGATGGCGTTTTTGCAGTTGAGGGAGGACTTGTGTCGTGCCCGGCGCCTGATTACGAGAAACCGTTTTTGCTTTACTGCTGTGAAAGGGAAGGTTGTGCTTTGTCAGTTTTGGCCCAGATACACGGAAATGCCCGTAGACCAGTTGCATACTTTTCGGCTACCTTAGATACAGTAGCCGCAGCATTGCCCGGATGTCTCAAATCCGTTGCTGCAACGGGTGTCAGCATTGAAAGGTGTGAAAATGTGGTTATGGGACATCAGTTAGTGGTGTACGTACCGCATTCTGTGGAATTGTTAATGACTAGGACCAAGACTCAGCATCTGACGAATAGCAGGCTCACACGCTATGAGCAAGTCATATTGGCTGCTGAGAATGTGACCCTAAAAAGATGGTCTGTCTTGAATCCTGCTACTTTGATGCCACTTCCTAATGATATTGATGATGAAGTTTGTACAGATCATGACTGCCTTGATGTGACTGAACTATGCACCAAGCCAAGACCAGATATCGTAGATGAGCCATTGACCGACCCTGATGAAATATTCTTTGTTGATGGTTCATGCGTAAGAGACGATATCGGTCAGCTGAGAGCAGCATATGCAGTTTGTACCATTACCGGAGTAGTGGAAGCCGCCTGCCTGGAAGGAGTACACTCCGCTCAGGTAGCTGAAATCATTGCTTTGACCCGTGCCTGTTTGGCAGGCAATAAAATTCGAGTCACCATATACACCGATAGCCAGTATGGTTTCGGGGTAGTTCATGACTATGGGCAGTTGTGGTCTCAAAGAGGTTACATGACCTCCTCGGGTTCTCCCATTAGGAATGGAGAATTTGTGAGATTATTGTTAGAGGCATTACAAGGTCCAGCAGCTATAGCGGTTGTTAAATGTACCGCGCACACAAAAAACACAGATTTTGTGTCGCAAGGTAATCGGTATGCAGATGAAGTCGCACGTTACTGTGTGGAACAGGGGTATTCCCTCACCAAGGTAGAAGTGGGGGGAATACAGGAAAGAACTGATTTGACTATGTTGTTAGAAACTGTAGACACGTGGGATGAACTGAAATGCGTACAGGAGAATGCACCTGATTTTGAGAAAAAGGCATGGGAAACAGCTGGTTGTACCAAAAGTGAGATGGATTTTTGGATCTCTGCAGATGGGAGAGCAGTTTTACCAAACGAACTTGTTAGTCCAATGGCAAGGAGATTGCATGGACCAGCACACATAGGTAGAGATGCCATGGTGAGAGTATTCAGACAAACGTGGTACAATCCGAAGTTTAGAGTAGCAGCAGAAGCAGTATGTCAGCGTTGTGTGATCTGTCAGCAGCTAAACGTAGGAAAGAGAACACCAGTCACATTGAGCCACATAGGGAGGTCTGGGGGGCCTTTCAAAAGAATGCAGCTGGATTTTATTGAAATGCCTAAGTGCAATCACCTCAGATACGTCTTAGTGATTGTCTGTATATTTTCCAGATGGGTTGAGGCTTACCCTACACGTAGGTGCGACACACTTACAGTAGCAAAATTGTTGCTTAGAGAACTGATACCGAGGTTTGGGGTGCCGGCCTCTTTGGAATCGGACAGAGGAACACATTTCAACAGCGAAATAGTGAAGATGCTATGTTCAGCCTTAAGTATAGACCAGAAGCTCCACTGTAGTTATCGACCAGAAGCTTCGGGGATTGTAGAGCAAATCAACAGCACCATTAAATCCAGACTCGCCAAAGTTTGTTCATCGACGTCCTTGAGCTGGCCTGATGCACTTCCACTGGTCCTTATGAGTATACGTAGCACGCCAGATAGAAGGACAGGTCTCTCTCCACACGAGGTGCTAATGGGGAGGGCTATGAGACTGCCATCGGTTCCGACTGCAGCACTGTTGAACATCACAGACGATTTGATCCTGGACTATTGCAAGGGACTATCTGACGCCATTCATTCTGTGTCCCTCCAGGTCCAGGCTGCAGAGGTTCCATCAGCTCAAGACCTGTGCCATGACCTGTGTCCGGGGGACTGGGTCCTGGTGAAGAAACATGTTAGGAAGAACTGTCTAGATGTGCGCTGGCGTGGACCATTCCAAGTCATACTAGTTACGAACACTGCAGTAAAGTGTGGAGGCTTGCCCAACTGTTTACACGCCTCACACACCCGAAGAGTTCCAGCACCTCTGGAAGAAACAGCTCCTCTCTCGGATGAAAATCCAGCGGAAAGCGGAGAAGCCACAGAGAGGGAAAGTCAAGCTGTAGAGGTGATCGAAGAGGCTGAGCCTGTGTCGGAACAGGCTGATGACGGTCAGGACACCAGTGAGACCGAAGCTGCCTCAGAAGAGGAAGGTAGCTGGGAGTTCGGGTCAGACACCGATCAAGCTGTAAGTGGACAAGAAACGAGTCCAAGAACAAGGAGTAGGAGGACAAGGAATGGAGAAGCTAGTTGGCCGGAAAGAAGGAGAAGGTCAAGCTTGAGAGCAAATCCAGAGAGAACCCTTGTCCCGATCTCTGAAGATTCAGATCTAGACGAAGGAGCTACGGACTCAGGCTCTGAGAGTCCGAGAAGATCAAGGAGGGTACGTGTGCCCTGCAGAAGATACGCCACCCCTGAGTGGACCTATCTAGCAGCAGATGTCTTGGGGACAGAGCTCTGGGAGAGTGAGAGAGGTGCAGGTGACCAATCTCGATCCAATTGTGACGGTGGAGATATGGATGTTGACGCCTGGAATCGAGACTAAGGGGTTACTGACCTTCACACTCCCCGTTCCCCTTTACCTAAGTCGGATCAAGGACCTGGTGCTGAATCGATTAGAGTTTCCAACTTTGGGTCATCCAATACCAGCACAGGAAGAAAAAGTCATTCGTTTAGAACTGTTGGAATATGCCATTAGAGCTGCTGGCACTAGAATCATTGTAGATGCATAAAGACTTTGTGATTAAGCCATAAAGAAGAAGATAACCTAGCACCGAGTGGAAAGAAGAATAAAATTAGGGATTACATTTAGAGGACGGAGAAGGGTTAGGGTTGTCTGTTGCTGAAAATAAAGAGACGTTTTGTTGGTTAAGAGTGCTTCACAGACTGAGAAATCAAATAAAGCAAATAAAGACCTGAAAAAGAAAACTTTTAAAAAAGAAAGAGCCACGTTGTTTGATAACATGGAGACTGGCAACCCAAACCGAAAGGTCAAATGCATAATAGGCACACTAATAGCAGTAGTAATTTCTCTTATCATCACAGTAGTTACCATATCATACATAATAGGACATGCAAGTGTAAAGGAGACAACAGATGTAAAGCCTGTAACGACTTTGAAACCTGCTCTTGTTGGGAAAAAGGAGGAGAGCAATGAAATCCGTGAAAAGGCGTTACTGGCAGATGAAGCCCGTAGGTTACACGTAGACGAGTCGCAGGGAAATTTTAGATCAAACGCATATGCCAAGTTATTATACGAGTATATTGATGCCATGGAGGCCAAAGATTGTTATGTTTGCATGCAATTGCCGGCTTCCGTAGATGAAGGCATCAGATATCATCACCTTCCACTGACATATGGGATAACATGTAGTTTATTGCTCAGTATATTTTATGGTCGAGAAGGGTTTGAGTACTACTTTTCAAATTATGATTCGGAACTGCCTGAAGTCCCGAATTATAAACTAATGAATAAGTGGGACTATTACAAAAAGGAAGATATATTAGCAAATTTTTTTCTTCCTTGGGATACATTAGATACTTCATATGCACGCCGAAATAATCTGACTTGCAAAGTGTCAGAGATTGAGAAAAAATTCATTGGACAAGTTGATGACCGGTACAGGAGGCAGAAGATTCTAAAATTGTCAGGACAATGGAAAACAGATTGGACCGAAGAGGAAAAGGCACACAAAAGGAAGGGTAGTAATGGTCCAATAGCTTTGGATAGAACGCAGAAAGGAAAGTTATGTTTGACTCGAAGCAAGACATATTATGAGAGTGTATTTGTAGGTGAAGTTAGTTGCGAACATGCTTTCCGGTTAGAGTACTATACAAAAGATTTCATGAAAGGGATGCAAGCGATTCCTAATGTATATTTTGTATGTGGAAGAAATGCCTATGTAAAATTGCCTGACAATTGGTATGGTTCATGTTATTTGGCAATTGTCTTCCCCAAAATATATCATGCAAAGGATTTAGAGATCATAGAGGGAAAGGCTTCGACAAGAGGGAAAAGGGAAGTAGGAGATGTTGAGGTAGTTGGAGACGTATTTGGAGCCATGTTTCCTCTTTTAGGTTTGATACTTAATGATGTTAAGATCAAGAGACTAGCTACAGTTGTGGATAGACTGTCTGCCAGTACTGCAAGGTCATTGATGCTAGTAGAAGGAGAGATGCAGTCGATTAGGGCAATGGTCCTTCAGAACCGTCTTGCTTTAGATGTTCTGCTAGCAAAAGAGGGCGGAGTCTGCAAGGCTCTGAAGGTCCAGGAATGTTGTACTTACATTCCAGACAATTCAAAACCACTTGAGAAGGTTATACAGAACATTACTGAGATACATCAAGAAATCGAAGATTTGACAAAGATAAATGTTTGGGAAAAAGTAGGTCATGGAATGGGAAAGGTTGGAGGTTGGTTTGCCAATCTCGGTAAAAGCATTGTTTGGTACATCTTGAAACCTGTCTTAATAATTTTGATTTGCATAATCACATTGTGGGGTTTATTGAGACTGTACAAATGGTATAGGTCAAACCGGTTGCAAAGGTCCATGAGAGAGCAAGAAAGGAGATTAGCTGCTTTGCAAGATCAGCAGTATAGAAGTTTGAGAGCTCTCGAGACGATAAAAAGAGGGAGCCTTGCAACTAGTTCTGTGTAAAGTAACATTCAAATTGAAGTATTTGTGATGACCCCTAGAGGTCATCAAAGGGGGGAACTGAGAGAGCGCAATTTGAATGAAAAGTATGTCCGTACCATATTTACAAGCCTGTAGCGTAAAGTTAGCACATGTAACTTTAGTAATAAGAAATGTATCTGTATTTACTCTAGAATGTGGAAAAACCAGAAGCAGGACTACGTGAAATGTGTACGTGGTGGGCGTCTCAAAGGGGCGTTCCACCCATACTGTGATTTTGTATTTAGGGACAGCACCCCGGGGAGAAGGCAGAGCAGAGCAGAAGGAGAGCAGATGGCCTGAGCAAGAGGGGAGAGAGCAGTAGGCCGAGGACCCTTAGAGAGCGGATGGGTAGGCAGAAAGGGCACTGCTTCTCGACATAGGTTTCCATCAGAGATTAAGAGAGTTTGAACTTCTTTGGAAGTCAAACGGCTGACACCTTTTTAGGTAAAGAACTTGTTGAGTAGGGATGTCATCTAGCATAGAGTAGGGACAGGTTTAACTTGTTTCATTCTTTTTATGTAAATGACGCATCATATCCATTTTGTGTCTATGCTATTCAATTTGCTGATTTTAGAATTGGTTTTGATTGTTTTCTTTTGTAGACTGAGATTCTTTAGGGAATTTAAGTTCCTTTTAGTACCTGTATACTTGTTGAATCTTATATTGAGAGGATTGTATTTGCAATTAACTTTGGGTTTATATTAAACTTTTAAAACTCTACCAGTCGTAAGTGGTTCTTCAGAGTTGCGTTAGTCTATGGGGTTGATTTAACTTATGTGGGTTTGCCTTTTACTCAATGACAGTCAATAATCGATCCAAAAAGGATGAATGAGATAGGTATCTAGGTGATCAGATAAGATATCAAAATCTCATTCCCCGCAAGTTGAAAGGCAGTTAGGTGGCAGTGAAAGAATGGGTCTGTCTGCCAGAAAGCGTATATGTTGTCCAAAGGCTAATGAAGGAAAGCCCGCGACACAATTATAAAGTGAAGTTCTCAAGTGTCCCACCAATGAGGGGACTTTGCGAGGGTGATGCCAAGCGTACCATTACCCTACTGGTGCTCTTCAGCACTCTAAGTGCACTCTTCCTCTAGGCAGACATTACTGGTTGAGTTAAGTTCACCTCCTCCATGCCCTCTTCTTTTATATTTCACCTTATGAACCATTGACCCAATCACTTCCTCGTCCAGGTGCTGACCACAAAGTAGGTATCATTCTGTTATCATTCTGTTACAGCACCAAGCCCAGTTTGGAGGAGCCCACGGGGCAGGAAGGTGCAACTTAATGACTATAACGCAGAGGAACGGAGCAATGAGATTATGAGAAAGAAATCAAAATATTACCTTTACACGCCTCTTCTCCAGACCAGGCCTTGCTATTCAAGCATGCTTAATTTGTAAAAATGTAAGTACCAGGGACCTTGTCAGGAATCCACTGCAGCTTGCATCACCCACTACCCGTGCCAGCTCTCCCAATGACAGTACCTTTGTGTAAGTGTGACAATTCAGACTATTTGAGGCCCACAATACTATAAGAATGGATTGGGCAGCAGGTGCTAGTTGCTTTTATTGTATTTTGAATTAATCAATATCTCTTGTTCCGCTCATCTCTAAATAAGACAAACAGTGCCACCACGTGGCAGCTGTCATTAGTGCCGGTGTTGACAATTAAGTACCGGTGCCAAGCACGGGAATCCACCAGCTCAAATTAAGCACTGTATTCACTGTATTAAAGAGAGTCCCACCTCTGAGACAGAAACCTTTGATTGCCAACAATCAAAAGGTTACATATTAATAGTGTTATAAGAGGTCTGGCGTATCTCACATCCACTTGGTGCTACCTGTATCCACCTAGGTCTCTGCTGAGAATCCCATCTTGCTGGGTCAAAGATGGACTACACCATAGGAGTGAGAATCATTGTGGGGAGTACTAGTCGAAACCCCATATTTATAAATATTGAATATGTTCTCATGAAAAAGGTCCTCAGAATCATGTGGCAAGGGGACACTGACAGTACAGCACGCATATGCCCATGAATGGTGAAAGGCAGAAGTGTGTTAAGGAAGTGCATTGGACTGCTCTACTGATTCTTAAATGCTATTGTGTTATTTGACGCATTGTTGTGTTGATGAAGGAGGTGTATCCTGGCTGGCCCACTGCAACTGGTTGCCATCCTGCTTTATCACCTCACCTCTGAGCATTATCTTTTAGAGGATCAGGGTAAATTTAACGCCAGGCTGCTCTTCTGCAAAAAGGCGCCGATAGGGCAGTTTCTATTTCGTAAGCGCAGGTGAATTGACCATACAAAATATAGGGACATTTTATGTAAGGGGTGCAGCACCACTGCATGCACATGCATCGATATGAACATCTATCCATTTTGGCATTAGCAATTGCCAATGCAAATTAGCAGTGTCAAAGCTAATAACACGTTCTTTCATTACTGAGAGCTATTGACTTTGGAAATGGTTGTTTAGAAATCTGGGTATTCGCTTCAGAAATAATCCATAAAAGCAAAACATCCTGAAAACACGTTATCCTTTTTCAGGGTGCACCAAAGGAGCACATGGATTGTAACAGAAAAAAAATTGTATTCCTTTTCCTGAAGAAACTGTGCTGCAAGCTGAGATCAACATTATAGAAACATGGGGCCAAGGGTCTATCATCTTCAGTGGAATCTTTGAGCTCGGGTTTAGAAGAGAATGAGAGGCTGCGGAGGAACATGGGGGTACTTTAACTCAGCATTAAACAAACCATGAATCTAATGATCATGTGAATACCATTGAGTATCCTGTTAATTACAGCACTTAAAAGTGCCAAATAATCAATAAGAAAAAATATGTGTGATATAGTAACAATAAATTATTCTTTTTATTTTTATTTTATTTTTATTGAGATGGTTCCGGGTATCAAAAACACATTAATCAACAGGATAAAATCAGACATTGAAATTGCTATATACATCTTACATTTGCAATAATAAAAACAAAAACAAAAGCCAGGTTTTTTTTTTTACAAAGGTCACACAGTACCACATAAAGGAGTTAAGTTACATCACACCAATATTTCTACTCAATCTTATTTATCTGACTTCTCTCCAGTTTCTGAGGGGAGCCCATATCTTCTTACCAAATTCCCTCGACCTCTTTCCTTTAAAATCATACAGACATTCCTCTATATCATGAGTTCCCAGGAGCCTCGTTATCCACATCTGAAAAGTGGGAGCTACAGAGTCTTTCCATCCAGCCGAGATTAAAATCCGAAAAACTGCCATAGATAGAAAAATAAAAGCTTCGGCATCTAGCTCTAATTTTAAGTTCTCATCCCTGCCAATCAAAACAGTCGTAGGGGATAGAGCAATCTGTTGCTCTAGCAGCCCCATTAAAAAACTCCTTTTATAATACCTACAGTTGATTTCTCGTGTTAGGAGCCCCAATGCTCTTTCACCTACTAACAGCTCGTATATTGTGGGGGTTCTGTACATACCAGTATTCAAGTCTATTTCCTCATATTTAAATAGAACATTTATCGGCATCATTAAACAAACCCAGTGATACAGCCTCAAATTTGGTGCAGACAGTCCCCCTCCCTCCAGAGGTGCAGATAATCGGGCTAGAGATCTACGTATTTTTCCATATTGCCACACAAATTGGGAGAAAACTGCTTCCATTTTCTTCAACAGACCCTCTTCAATTAACAGAGGAATGGCACGGAATAAGTACAGTAGTTTCGGAAACATTGACATCTTCAATACATTCACTCTACCAATCAGGGACAAATATAATACATCTATTCTTCTTAGTTCTTTGTCTATTGTGGCAATCAGGGATACATCATTTTCTTGTATAATTTTTTCAACATTCGCATTAATCCTCACCCCGAGATATACTGCAGATTCCACATACCTCTGGTCGGCTTTATAGATATTGTTTGTACTGATTATTAATGTTTTTTCTTCATTCAGCTTATACCCAGAACGGGTTCCATATGCGTTAGCCAGTTGACTCAATTCCACCATTGCAGTCTGCGGATTAGTGGTAACAATTGCCAAATCATCTGCATATGCCAATAATTTAGTAGTGTGGCCATTTACTGTTACAGGGGAAATTTTATCTGAGGCTAGGATCACCCTAATTAGGGGATCTATATAAAGAGAAAAGAGTATAGGGGAGCAAGGGCATCCCTGACGGGTACCTCTTCTAATTACCACCTCTTCCGACCGCAAACCCATAGCTGTAATTCTAGCTACCGGTCCGAGTACATTGCCTTTATTGCTTTCATACACTTTTCTCCAAAGCCTCTTCTAACCAGAACATCCCATAAAAATTCCCACACCACACGGTCAAAGGCTTTTTCCGCATCTAGGAGGATCATGGCCATTTCTCCCCCCGTGGCGGCAATAGCATCAAATAGTGAGATCACACGCGAGGTGTGATCCGTGGTACCTCTACCTGGGACAAAACCGTGCTGCCACGGAGAGACCAGCTGGCCAATGACCCCCCCCTAATCTCTTTGCACACACCTTAGAATATAATTTGGTGTCAGCGTTTATCAGCGATATAGGCCGATAGGAGCCCGGATTTTCCTGTGGTTTACCCTTTTTGTGGAATATTACTATATTGGTCTCTTTCCAGGATTCAGGAATCTCCCCGGAGCAGATTATGCCATTAAATAAATCTAACAGCAATGGAGCAATTTCCTCCCCTAAGATCTTATAGACTTCCATCGGTATCCCATCTGGGCCTGCAGCTTTACCTGCTGCTAGATCCTGTATTGCAGCCCTTATCTCCTCCAGGGTTATATCTTTTTCCAGCTCCTCCCTGTTTTTATCGTCTAAAACCGGACATACAGGCCCAAGCCCCTGACAAGAGAGTGACCCAATCGCCTCGTGATCATATAGTTTTTGATAACATTTCTGGAACACACCCATTATCTCTTTCGGGTCTGAATATTCTATCCCATTATCTTCAATTCTGGGGATGTTATTTTTATTATTTTCTTGTCTAATCCGCAGCGCTAGCGCTCTTCCAGCATGTTCACCTGTCTCATAACGTCTTGCTCTTGACGCCTGATATTCTCTAGTTTCCTTTTGTGTAACCACCTTTAGGATGTCTCCCTTGATCAGAGCCATAGTTCTCGCCGTTTCACTACCATCCTTTCCTAACCCTATTACCTCTATATGCCGTTTCTCTGTCATCGCCAACTCAGAAATGAGCTTCTCCACTTTATTTCTGTCCTCCTTCCTTAGCCTGGCAGAACAGCTAATCGTCTCCCCCCTTAAGGAGGCTTTGAAGGCTTCCCACACTCCATTACGGGATGAACTATATCTGTTAGTGTCAAAAAACTCTTTCGTCCACTGTTTGAGGTGCTTTACAAACCTATCATCATTTAACAGTTTCCTTTCGAATGTCCACCTTGTTGTTTTCCTCGAAATATTGTGCACCTTGTATTGTAGTATCAAAGGATTGTGGTCAGAGACTGTTCTGGGAAGCGTGGCGATATTAACATTGCATAGCTCCCCTACCGAGACAAAGAAGTAATCCAGCTTAGAATATTTCTGAGATGGGTGTGAGAAATAAGTAAAACCTGGATCACCAGGCTCTTTTTCCCCCCAAACATCCACTAACCCATGCAACTGTAGTAAGGAGCCTAATGCCCGAAATACCTTAGGTTTACGTCCCGTATATTTTCCTCCCTGCCTCCAGTCACCCGAAATATTCATGGCTCCGCAGAAAACAATGGGGGTGCCCCAATCTGCCAGATCCTCTTCCAACTCGTCAAATACTACAGGATCATCCTCATTTGATCCATAGACCACACACAATGTAATGCCTAAATTCAGTTCTGCTAGAACCCATCTGCCGGACCCACCGGACTTGGTACGTCTAACCCCCCCCACATTGCATTTCCCCATGATGGCCACCCCCCTTATCATTGATGATTGCGACGAACAACTTAGCATTGTATAGCCATTCATATTCAGTAGCTTCCTTTTAGCCCAAGGCAAATGGGTCTCCTGTATGCACAATATATCTATATTATTAAATTATTAAATTTAGCAAAGTAGTTCAATCTCTGCCGTTTCTTCCAATCATTTAACCCCCCTACATTAATGGTGCATATCTTAATGTGTGACATCGTTAACATTACTGCTGCTGCCGACCTGTCTGTTATCCATGATTCTACTAAATACCGACTTCCTTCCCATTACCATCTCAAAGCTTTTTTCTTTCTTTTCTATTCTCCCCCTCTCCTCCCTGTCTCCCCCCCCCCCTAAATTATTCATTGTTCCTGTAAACAAAAGGTCATGAGATCTTCAGCAACAAAACCCCCAGCGACTTCTTCAATGCTGGGGCTGGGATGGGAAAAGGTGTGTACACCTGCTCTGAACCCCCGACTCTATTTTAAACTTGTACCATGACTTTAATTTTAGCCCTGGCATGACACTAATTTAAAGTCCTAGGGGCCATTTGGAACCAGGCTGGATGCCCCTAGTTTAGCATGGCACCAAATAGAGGAGGACAATTGCCTCCCCAGACTGTGGAGGTGTATTGCCTGCATTCATGTGGCTGGAAGGTGAATATCCAGACATGATGTGAGAAAGAGATGTTAATTAGTTCTTCCTGAGCCCCTCTTTTTGGTGGATGGTAGGGGTGAGGAGTCAGATTGCAGTTTCAACTGTGTATTGTGAAGACATTCCTAGGCAAGACCTTCCCAATAGTTTGCCCTTGATTACCGCATCAGGAGGGCTGATGACAGCCAGGTGCAGAGGTCTTAAACTTCATTGTGTCCATCTTTTAGATACTATAGATACGATATTCAGTAAAGTTACAGTGACCTACAGCGAGTGGGTAAAAACAAGAGAACACTAATTAAGAATGTCCTTCCTCTGTTGTAGTTATATTACAATAAATATCCTATAAAGGATGCATGGACCTAACTCACCAATGTACAGCATAAGGAATTTCTTTGGCAATTGTCAACATCTAATGCTCTGAAACTGGGTATGAACATTTCAAGAGTTCTGCACAACATGCTGATCAGTCTCCACTCAAAGGCATGAATTTCCCGACTTTACAAGTTCTTCTCAATATAGAGCTTCCTACACATTAGTCCCCCGAAATATCACCTGACCATATTCAGAGAGGACCAGAATATATTTGTCAATCTTTGAATCTGCAAAAGAAGGGTGAGCACACATGCATTCTTTATCTTTATCTTAAATCAGTTCATGAGTTGATAAAGAAAATACATCTATATGTCTCATCAATAACGTCACGTGTGAACGCTTTTTTCTGAACTTTGATCCAAACTGTATTCATGCCAATTCATACTCAATCCACCTCTTTATGAACAATCAATGTGATAGATTTTGTAAATAATTCAGTTCTCATATTGGAATATTTGAGCATTTATATTAACTACCACTAGTGAATGACTAGCACAGTTGTGTACTTGTTGTACCTTAATATTCTTCCTTACTCAGACAACCCTTGTTTCGTGGGGGCAATATAAGCCCAAATCCATTTTTTCAAGGCTAAAGAGAAAGAGACAACCGTGGTAAGAAAAAAGTTAAACCTTAATTGTTCTAACCCATGAAATGTGTCTTAATGGCTTGATTCTGTGCAGATAAGTACAAATATTAGAGCCAATCGTATACTACAACTGTGCAGAATTTGGGCAATATTTACAAGACCCTATCACCTCCACAGTGTCACTTTTTTGATGTTGTGGTGGCGATACGGGCTTCGCCTTATTTACAAGGCAGCCTTAAGCCACCTAACGTGACTTAAGGCTGCCTTGTACATAAGGCCCCCTTTCATGCAATACTTAGCGTGAAAGGGGTGGATAATGGTTGTTGTGGTGGGCATTCCACCACAACACCCAGTGATTATGACACTGCCCCATATTTTCAAGGGTGGCGTTAATATGGGGCAGCAGCACAATAAAGACAAGAGAAAACATGGTCTTAACTGGGTGCAACAAGAAGAAATGCATTATTTCTCCTAAAACATTTTTTATATGTGTGCTGCATTGTGCAGCACACATAAAAACAGCAAAACGCAATGCATGGTTGTTTATGTGCAGGAAGGTGTCCCTTCTTACACATAAACAATCATTCCCCACACTGCAAGCACCCTTGCACTAAGGTTCAAGGGTGACTGCGTTGGCGCTAGGAAGCTAAATTTAGTGCCAGCGCAGGTGGAAACACAGGGCTTCCCCATATTGTTGTAAATACGGTGCAGCTCTGAGTATCAGAAGTAGCGGGAGCGCAGCGTTAAGCCAAGACGCTGCGCTCCATCACTTCCTTTTACATATGGCCCACTATTGCGTAACAAAAGGTAAAATTGAGGTGTGTGCCCTGTGTAGTCTGATTGCACACCTACTCAAATATACTGTGTAAAGGGTTCATGGGAGTGTTTGTTACCTGGCCTGTGTGGTTCTAAACAAACAGCCATTAAGATTGTACCTGGGTGTAATATTTACCGGGTGATATAAGGAGTATATTACATTAGCAATATAACATTATAGTAAACTCTGCCACAATCAGAGAGCTGAATTATGGCTACTATTTCAAAGAACATTAAGAAAATGTACTTCTTATCATGTTAGACCTACTGGTGATCAAAGGTTAATTTGTTCCAGTTGGTGTGTACCCATAACATATATTTGTTTAAATGACACCTGTCTTTGTGTTTTTAATCGTCTAGAGTAAGTATGGCAATATATAGGTTATGGCTCATCATTAGCCTAAAAAGCAACCACTTCCTCATCAGGCTTGCCGTTCTTTGTGCTAGAATAAATTGATAATTTCATTTGTAAAACTGCTATGTCCCTCCCCGCGCCCTACGCTCTTCCTGCTCCAACTTACTGTCCCCCTGCTCCTTCAGACGCAAGAGCATGGAGGCCTTAGATTCTCTACCCAGGCTCCACTCCTCTGGAATTCCCTTCCCCAAGAACTCTGTCTCCTCCCCTCTTATGCCCACTTCAGAAAGTCACTTAAAACCTGGCTCTTCTCCCTCGCCAATAACTAATTCCATCACGTCAGTGTACCCCTCAGCCCTCCCACTCAAGCACCAAGAAACCGCTGGTGAACATGCGCTCTACAAATCCCATTTATCACATCATATCATATCAAAAGGTTGGCAGACAAGCATTGCTCTGTTCTGAAAGTTTGTTTACTCATTTGTGTAAAGGATACAAAGATGTTGGACCTGGAGTCCGAGTTCCCGGAATTTGGAAAAGGACCAGATACAAGAGGCTGTATCTCACATTAAATTTAGCACTGCGGAAGCAGAGCAGAATGTCAGGGTGGTGGGGACTAGGCAGCAACAGCTACAACAACAGCAGCAAACATGGAGCAAAGGTACTCTTATGCACTGACGCTTTCTGAGGTCAGAATCGGACTCCTATTTATGATGACCTTTAAAATGGCCCCAAAACAAACATGTCATCGTTCTCACCTTTTCAGTCCCACCTACGGGTGGAACTCAAAGGCGGTTGCCGATCCTTGCCTTATTGAAGCTCTGGTGCTGTACCAGCTCACCTGAGGCATGCCCTGCTGTCCAGGAGGAGGGGTAGGTGGTCTTAATTGTAATGGGGAATTTACTCTTATTAATTGTACCTTCTCCCTCTTGTGCTCGCCGCCACAGGTCTTTTGCCACCCCCATCCTCACGCGTCTCAGGGAGGACATAGGTATATGAAGGTTACATGTGGCGCTTTGCAGCACGCCCTTAGCCAACTGCCTGATTTACCAACTAATCCCATATTGTCATTCGTAGACTGTGCAGTTAAGATCTTGCAATTTCTGAACATTAGCTCATCAATAACAATGCAATTACAATGTGACTAGTCATCAGGGTTGACAGCTGGGGACACAATCACTGCCCCCCCCCACACTCCTTGGAATTGATAACATTTCCTGAATTTCTTTGACAGACTGGCATAAATGTTGGATGACATTGGGCTTGTGGTATGAGTTCTGTCCTCCTCCATACTTTCTCTCCCTGCTGCATGCAGCCTCCAGGCTCACCTGCCTCCTGCCAAGTGCACACATGGGTACCTAGAACACAGGGTACAAAAGTGTTAGAAGGGCGCTACCTTGGGTCTTCCTCATAGTTCATACCTAAACAGAGGTTATCTGAGGAGCCTAGTGTTGGGGTTGTCACAAGTGCATTCTTGTGACATTACGACCTTGGGTTCTGAGGTGAGATTCCAGAATGCAATGTGACGGCAGTTGCTGCCGGGATGCCTGCTTCATCAGACCTGAATAAAAGAAGCTCTTCTCTTACCTGTTGTCGTCTTCCTTTCACTGGCAATGGGTTGGTCTGATGTCAGTCTCCCGATCGGTTTGTTTCCGGACATCGTGGTCATGGTGAATCTTCCACTTCGAGGCAACTCGTGTGAAGTATTGCTATCGTGCCCTGGAAACTCCGACGTCGGCTGGAGTTGTGGTTACGCTGTGTTGTTCCGACGAGCGCTGGCTGTGGACTTTTTTCTGGTGAGGTTATTTTTTAATATACATATATTTTTTAATTTGTGACCGCCTCGCTTTCACCATTGCCTCGGTGCGCGAGCTCTTCTCTGAAGTCACTGACGTGTCTCAGAAATTAATGACGCATGCATCGACGCGCGTTGCTATAGTAACTGTATAGCATTAATCTGCGTGCACGTCAACCTAGCGCGAAGCAGCAATTATGAAGGAGTCAGTTTCACAAAGCCTGCTGTGCGCGCAAGAGGTATAGCGCGAGGCGTCTCTAGCCTGAACATAAACATTGTCTGCTGTGCGTGCACAAATCTAAGCACCAGAGAACGTTATCATAACTTGAAATAAACAGAGTTGCTGCATGTGCGTTCAGCTCTGCGTGAAGAATTTATTTCAAAATAAACAAAGCCTACTGTACTCGAACAAGAGTTAACCAACGTTTGAATTTATTGTCAAAACTATGTAATTTACCAACAAAGTGATTACACGGGCATCCGACTTTAACCTCTTCGATGCTGATGACGAGCTCAGCTCGTCAGCAGCCACGGTGGTCGTGTGCGGATGACGAGCTGAGCTAGTCATCTAACGCGGCTTTTCGAAAAAAGCAGCGTAGCCGAAAAATAACCGCTGAAGCGATGCGGTTAAAGTGAAACAACTAACAGCTAGATTCATGAAAGAGCCGTTTTGCGAGTCCTTAATAGCGATTATTAAGGAATCGCTATTAAGGACTTGCAAAATGGGATTCATGTAGGAATCGCTAAATAAATTGCGATTCCTACACATTCCTTATTTGCGATTAGCAAATTGCTAATTGCAAATAAGGAATAACTCCCCATTCATTTCTATGGGCCTAAAGGACATGTGTGTGTGTAACATGCAACTGAGAAAAATGCACTAAAGTGCTTTTTTCAAATTTTTCGCTATTTACCACGAAGTCAGACTTTGTGGTAAATAGCGGCCAAATATTGCGAATTCGCAATTTAAAATTGGTTAATGAATTGCATTTAAGGAATCTCTAATAGAGATTCCTTAAATGTAATTCCTCGCAAATATGCGATTTCACAAATAGCGATTTTTGCATTTGGGATGATGAATCCCAAATGCAAAAATTGCGCTCGCAAAGGGCCAGATTCTTAGAATCTGGCCCTTTGCGAGCCGATTTTTTGTTCATGAATCTGGCTGTAAATCTACATGTGAAATGCTGCATTCTAAGACAATTGGAATTTCTTATACCATATTTGTGAAGAGACATTAAGTTTTTTTGTTTTCAACATTGCATTTTATTGCTGTTTCACAATATGCCCATTTTATAAGTGGCAGTCAAGAAATTATTAAGTAGAGTTAACATTTCGTGACTCTCAATCCTTCATTTTGATTGTTTCGGGGCAGCAACTCACCCACGCAAAGTCATCAAATGGATAGAGTAGTAGCACCACCCCCCTTTTTACAGTCACCTGGCACTCCTCCCATGCTGTGGAAACAGTGGAAGGATACCTTCGAGGCTTATCTTGAAGCAATTGATGGCGATACTTTTACTTCTAAAAAGAAAAAAGCTTTACTTGTTAACAATTTGGGCGCTGAAGGGAGATCCATTTTGCAAACATTACCTCTTGAAGAGGTGAGAACAAGTGTCAGTGCAGGTGATGATGGAGATTCACAAGCCATTGATGATTATGGTTCACTTATAAGAACCCTGGATAAAAGATGTAATCCTAAGTGGAACATAGTTTTAGAAAGACATACATTTTTACAACGTGCACAAATGCCAGGTGAATCTATTGATGATTTTGTGGCTGCTTTGAGAATTTTAGCTGTCAATTGCAACTACAGAGAATTTCGTGATGAAATTATTCGTGATTAATTAATTGAACGCAATTGGTCCAGGAAAAACTCTTTTCCTCCGATGATCCAAATTTAGAGACTGCTCTTGTTTTAGCTAAAAGCGTTGAACATTCCCAATTTTGCATGAAAGAGCTAAGTGCATCTACGTCATCTAGCTCATCTTGTGAAGTTAAACTGGTCAGCACGAAACCTTCAGTTAAACCAATCAAATCTGCCAACACGAATGTTTCTCGTACACCACCTGCGTCCAATTTCTCTACAACAAGGAATGAAGGACAAGAGCTATCATGTTATTGTTGTGGCAGTAGATCTCATTTGGGCAATTTCAAGTTTTGTTTCGCCATAAATCAGACCTGCTTCAAGTGTGGAAAAAAAGGGCATCTAGCGCGTATGTGTAAAGCTACTGTTGTACATAAGGGACCGTCACGTACTGTTAAGGCCATCGAGGATCACAATGTGGAGCATGAAGAAGATAATACTTGTTATCAATTGTTAATGTTATCTGCTTCTTCTATGGAACCCGAGGGTGTAGTAAAAATTGGTTCTATTGAAGAGTTTCAAAGAGAAAAATCTCCTGTATGCATCATAAGTTTGAATAACATTGACACTAAGTTTCTTGCTGATTCAGGTTCTCCTTTTACCCTGATTAATGTCAATGATTTTGAGAGCCTAGGTAATATTTCGATTGCCCACTCATCTATAAAAATGTTTGCTTATGGTGGTAAAAGAGTCGAAGTTTTAGGCAAATTCAGAGGTAAACTAGAATTCAAAGGTGATTGTACCCAATGCACTGTGTATGTTGTGAAATAAGGTGCCAATTTATTAGGATGGCATGAACAAGGTGAACTTGGAATCATTCTTGATCCCAATCATGCCGACATGGTTTTATCTAGACAGGAAGCCAAACAATATTATGGAAGTCTTCCTAATGTTTCTCCTGTACATTCTGCCATTATGAATTTATCTGTTGAGAGTGATTGGTTTCAAAATTATCCTGATGTCTTCAATGGTAAACTTGGTAAGCTTAAAAGATTTCAACATCGTATTGTTTTTAAAGAAGGTGCTAGAGCAATAGCACACAAAGTAGGTAGAGTACCATTAAGCATGCATGGTGAACTGAAAATGTAATTGGAGCAATTGTGTGTTATGGGTGTTATTGAACCAATTGAGGGGTCTTAATGGTTGTCTCCCATAGTTTTAGCGCGCAAAGCTGATAAATCGCTTAGAATGTGTGTGGACTTGCGCAATCTTAATTCCTGCATATGGGTAGATCGTCAGCCTCTGCCTAACATCAGTGAGAGGTTGTCAACTCTGGAGGGTGCCAAGTATTTTTCTTCTCTTGACATATCCTCTGCGTACCATCAAATTGAGTTGTGCAAGGATTCTAGACACCTAACAACATTTGTGACTCCTGAGGGTGCGTTCCGTTATTTACGTATGCCGTTCGGTTTGGCATCGACTTCCGCAGTGTTTCAACGCCTGATGGGTAACCTGTTTAAGAGCACTGCAGGAGTTGTATTCTTTCAGGACGACATTCTTATCCACGGAAAGACTGTACAGGAGCACAATGTTAGAGTCAAGCAGGTGCTAGAAATTGTGAGATCCAGTGGATTAACATTAAGAAAGGATAAGTGCACATTTCTGAAAGATGGGGTGGATTATTTGGATCATCACAAAATGAAGCTTCTTAATGCTATTCAAAATGCACCCAAACCCCAGAATAAAGATCAGTTATGCTTTTTTCTCGGATTAGTGGAGTACTATGCGAAATTTGTATCACATTTATTCGGACAGAACTGTATTCTTGCATAATCTTCTTAAGAAAAACATGAAATATGATTGGTCTGAGCAGTGTGCTACTGATTTTTAATTGTTGAAAGAAGCGATTGTGCAAGCACGTCCACTCAAATTGTTTAACATTAACGATCGATCTATCTATTGTGGGGTGTGCAATATTTCCGGAATTTTACGTGGGGCAATGTTTTTGTTCTCAGAACCGACCACAAATCTTTGGTGGATCTTTTTACCACTAAGGGTGGGTTAGGGCTACACCTCGTATTGCTAAATGGCAGTACAGACTTAATGAGTTTAACTACCGTCTGGAGCATGTAGCTTGTGTGAAAAATTGTGTGGCTGACTGTTTGTCTAGAGTGCCTCTTTCTCAAAATGTTTTGGAACCAGAAAGGGATCATTTGGAAATGGCGTGTGCTGTTAGCACTGTAGCCAATGCTGGTGTTGCTTTATCTGAAGTTGATTGGAAGTCTGCTGCCTCTGAGGATGTTGAAATGAACAAAGTAATTGATTTTGTAGCTCATGGCAGGCCCAATGATACAGTTCTTCCTTGTGAGTTAGTTCCTTTAAAAGGATTTGTGAGGAATTGTCTATAGTGGACGGAATTCTGCACAGAGGTAGTTTACTGGTTGTTCCTTCATCTCAACGTAAAGTAGTTTTCGATTTAGCCCAAGAAGGTCATCTGGGCATTCCTGCCATGAAACGGAGAGTAAGAGAGGATTTTTGGTGGCCTGGTGTTGATAGGTCCATTGAACACTGTGTTCGTGAGTGTGGGGCTTGTGTTTTAAGTGATAAAACTTAAGTGACTTGTCCCTCTCCCATTACTCCCATTTCAGTTAAAGAATTACCTTGGTGTAAATTAGCGTTTGATGTGGCTGGTCCATTTACCGGTCTGGGCAGTTCTCTTAAGTATGCCTTGGTTTTAATTGACTATATGTCAAAATGGCCAGAAGTTAGATTTGTGGAAGGAATCAATTCTGCCACAGTGATTCATTTTTTAAAGGATGTTTTTCTTCGGGAAGGATTTCCAGAGGAATTAGTAACAGACAACGGTACTTAGTTGGTGTCTGTTGAGATGCAGGATTTCCTTAAAGTGCATGGAATTAAATATATTCTCACTTCTCTTTACCATCCTTGCAGCAATGGTTTAGTTGAACGTTTGAACTGTGTCATTAAGGACCAATTACAGTCAGCCTCCATTAATGGTCTTCACTGGAAACAGGTAATTTGGTAATTTGGTAATGAGGGTCACTCCTCATACTAGTACGGGCATGTCTCCTTTTACTTTGCTTAGAGGTAGAGTAGCAGGTTCCAAGCTTAATAAGAATTGGATGTCGAGAAAAGAAGTAAATGTACAAAAACTAGGGAAAGTGGCTGATGTCAGAGTATGCTACTGACAGTGTCAGAACATCTTCTGTGCGTCAAGGTGACTGGGTAAGGATCAGAAACCTATACTTTTGCGCAAGGGCTATTCTCAGGTTTCTGCTCCTGCCAGAGTCAAAGAAGTAAGGGATCATGTTGTTGTTCTGGAGAATGAAAACGTTTGGAACACGTCTGTTATCTCAGTAGTGCCTGAATCTAAGGTTGAGTTTGTGAAAAACAAATTTGGAGTAAACACTTCTGGTTTGACTCTGTCCACTGAAATTGTCAGTCCTAATATATCTGTACCGAATAACAATGTTGTTCCTAGAACTAGGTATCCTCCTGTTAAATTTCACGATTATGTTAGATATTAGTTTAATTTCTGCTATTTTTTTTTGTTATATTTTATCATTGTAATGCTTTGGTATCTTATGTGATAGGTGGGGGTAGTACGGTTTTGTTTTTGTGAATGTGTTGGGAGGGTGTTGTGTTAGGGAAAGTCTTAGTATTTGTAGTGAAGGGAGGGGGATGTGTTGGGGTTGTCACGAGTGCATTCTCGTGACATTACGACCTTGGGTTTTAAGGTGAGATTCCAGAATGTAATGTGACGGCAGTTGCTGCCGAGATGCCTGCTTCATCAGACCTGAATAAAGGAAGCGGTTCTCTTACCTGTTGTCGTCTTCCTTTTACCTAGCTATGATGAATGTTCTGGGAGGAAGGGGGCAGGTGGCTGTCTTGTTTGCATCATAAACTGAAGCCAAGCCATACAGGACTACATCAGATGTCTGGAAGGACATGTCAGATACCTACTAGACTTGTCTCAATCACGACCACTTGAAACAAGAATTGATCTGCGATGAAAGAACCTCACAGAAGGAAAAAAGACATCTTTAGAGGAGCATAGAGGTGACCAGCCAGCTTTCATCTCAGAGAGCAAACTTGCCAGTCTAATGTCATTTGTTTATAAAGTTTTATATAGCGCGAACAAGATCCTGAATATCAGAGCACTGTACAAAAGGATGGCAGTAAGGTAATAAAAGCAATATCGACATCAAATAAGATAACACACATTAATAATTACAGGACAAAGGGTTCAAAGGTGAATAATACAATAACTGGTACATAGTGGGCTAGGAGGGGGGCAAATGATGAGGTAAAGGACAGAAGCATCCATGAAGGTCTAACAGTTGTAGGCTCTGTCACTTAGAGCAGATGATCCTAACCTATTTAAGGGAAGAACTTTTTAATTACAAATCTTTTGGCTTTCAATTTGAAAGCAACTGTGGAGGAGATTCTGTGTACTTCCAAGAGAAACTATGGACCCTATTCACAAGGGGGGTTGTAAATATACAACTGTAAAGTACGTCTCAACACAGGTGGGGCTTTGCAATTTTTCTTAGTTCACACATTTTACCAGTAGTAGGCCTGAAAGCTGTGCCAGTTGTAGCTTTCAAGGTTTACTACTGGGACAGTCATGAAACTTGTTTTAGACAGTGCTGTTTCCACTGTGTAGAGTTGCCTGCAGGGTACAATTCCACGTTGTGGAGAGGCAGCCCAATTGCACATTTCTTTCTCTGTGGGAAAAACCTTTTTCTCTTTGAAGAAACACCTGCCTTCAACCCTCTCTGAACTATGAGAGTGTTTTGTTCTGGAATATACACAAGCCCTCTGCTGGAGTAAATGTCTGAACGTTTGTATGGTGGTAAAGTATAGGAGGGGAGTTTGCGAACGTCCACAAACTGCTGTGCTTGTCGGTGTTTTCGTACTCACGAGGAAAACTACACCTTTTGGCACCAATCACCAACTTCACGCATGGGAGTTGCAGTTGCTAGCATCCTTTTTGACTATGAAGCAGGCATAAATGCAGCCATTTTCAGCCATAAACATATGGCCTGGCAGAGGCAACACAGTACCTACTGGAACCAGACCCCATTGGTTCCTACTTTATTCCAGCAGTGTGCGATTGCAATATCAATATTAAAAGCAATAAAGAAGTGATTGAATAAATAATTGAAAAATGTTGAGTATGCGGTGCTCCCTTAGGATTATTCCACATCCGTCTATGACTGATTTTGCAGCTCACAAGCAGTGCTTAATTTGAGCAAGTGGTTTCCAGTGTTCGGCACCGGCCCCTAATCGTCAACGCCGGCGGCTATGGGCGCAAACTCGGCCCAAAGCACATTCAATTTTGGAAAGCACGGGCAGATTAAGTGAGTTGTCCAGATTCACAGGATGTTGAACCTACACAGAGACTCGAACCTCGATGCTGGCAGCTATAGCAGTTACGCTACATCTTCTCTCCACTTGTTGGGTTAGTAGTTAGTTCTGTTATTGGAGGCACTAATAGCAGCGATGGGTTGATGCAAGCTGCCCCCTGACGCGAGCTCTGGCACTTTGTTTTCACAATTTAACCATGTTCACAAGTAATGAATGTGCCTGAATGACCTTGATAAGATTTGTGTGCTCCTTACACCCATCAGCATTTTGTAGCAGAACTTGCTTTTTCAAAATCTAAATGGCTGTGATTTATACACTATTAATGCTCGGTCTTAGCCTGTTTCCAAGCACTACAAATGTTGTTAAGAAAAGTGGGATTAAAAACTGAAATACAAAGTTGTTTGTCTAGGACAGGCTTCTCCGACAGCAGCTCATGAGCTGCTGATAGCTCTCCAGCTACCTGTGAGCAACTCTCCTGTGTGCAGCTCAGCCTACTAAATTAGAAACTTTTACTTGGTGTAATTATTATATACATATAGCAAAACTGAAAAGTGAATATTCGAGATGAAAATATGTCTATGTTCAAAGCTAATAATTTCCTAAAAACACATATATATATATATATATATTTTTTTTTTATTATTATTTTATTTATTACAATTTTGATCCAGACAAGAAATTAATATGTGAAAAATAAAACATACTAAAAAGAAGAAACAAAGTCAATCACAATGGTGCACAAAAATAAAGCAAGAATTGCAGTCTTAATGCAGACAGCAGTCACTTATGTAGTGCAGGGAAGGGGGACAAAATGTATATCTTATCTGGTTAATTGCATTCAATCCGTCTATTCTTCAGCCTCAAGGCTGTATAACAACTGCATGTGTCCCAACAAGCTTGGTGTTATGCCATACAACCACCTGACCCACGCTTCAACTTGGGCAGCCGCTTCAATTCTGGCCTCCTGGTCTGGGCTCGTTCATCTCCCTCCCAGCTACATAATTCCGATATAAACCCCAGAAGCTTTTAGGGCGGCGCTGGGGAGGAAATAGTGCACTATACAGTTCCGATTGCGTGTTACAGTACACCCTATCTTTAGACCAGCTAGCGATAGTGGGGACCGGTCCACAGGCCCATCGCATCGCGACCCTGCGTTTTGCCAGTAGAAGCCCTAGATCTACTATTCGAAGAACTTCTTTTGGCAAGCACCTTGAATAGCACAGTAGAGCCAGTAGGGGTTCCGGTGTCAGCTGCAGACCAATGATCTTGCCAAGTGTACGAAATATTAGCCTCTGGTAATTAGCAATCCCTGGGCACAACCAGGCAATATGGAGAAACCCTGCTGGACATGTACTACATCGCTCACATTCTGCAGTGTCTCTGAGGCCATATCGGTGCAACCTGGCAGGAGTGTAATAAACTCTATTAAGGAATTTGAAGTAAATTAGCTGGTGAGGTCCAGTCAGTGAAACACGTTGCTTAATCACACAGCAGTATGCCCATGTGGCAGTATCTAAGCCCTCCCCCATCTCGCTCTGCCACTCTAGCCTGGCCTCAGTGTAGTAGTTCCTGCGGTAATCCTGTGTGATGGTATATATGTTGGATACCATCTTAGTGGGAGAGTCAGTATGCAATAAATAGGAGAAGGAAGCCACCTCCGGCGGCTCCAATGCCTCGTTCCCAGTACCTCTCAAAGTGCATGTCTCACTCTATGGAAGTGAAATCAAGCGAGCAGTGTGCAGTCGTGTCCCTCAGCCTCAATCTCAGCACACCTCGAGCCTTGCCTTCTGAGAACAAGTCTCCAATTATTTTGATGTTCTTTGACGCCAGTGCACATATTACTTCCTTTTCTTTACACATTGGCAGCCAATGGCACCACTCAATCGGGGTCAAAGGGGAATAAAGAATAGCGCCTGCCTGATATATTAATAGATACTGCCAAGCATGTATGGTAGCATTAACAGAGTCTAGGATAGCAACTCTTCTTGAGGGGGCCTGTAACAGCAGCGCCAGGAGTGGGAAAGGGGCTGCCACCATCTTCTCAATCTGCAAATTGGGTATTACAGCTTGCACATGGATCCAATAGTGCATGTGGGAACTTTGAGTAGATCTATAATATAAGTCGAGGGCCAGGGCACCTCGTCCCCCCCTAGAGTAGGGTAGTGTGAGTATGTATCACTTAACTCTTGGGTGCCTCCCAGCCCAGGCCAGCTTCACCAGTAACGACCTGATAATTTTTGAAAAGTGCACCACCAGGAGTACCATCGGGACGTTGATAAATAAGAATAAAATCCTTGGCAGCCCTACCATCTTCATTGGGGATATCCGTTCCGCTCGCGGATTTTGCGGATTTTCGGTAAATTCACAATCCGCGAACGCTCGCGAATTTATCGAAAATCCGCAAATTCGCACGCAGCGGATTTTTTTTTCTTGGTGATACAATTTTGCGGCGTGCAGTGTAAGTTCGCAATTGCGAACATGTAGGTGCGGCGGGCAGCAACAATCTCGCACTCGCGAAATTACAAAAATTGCAATTCTGCACAAGAAATCCACTAGCAAGCAGCATAGACCTTCTGAAAATGATGATTTTTATGAGAATAACTCCTCAGGTTGACATTTGCCTGCACTTTTTTGGATTTGAGGCCTTTTGACTTTCTTTGGATCACTTTTCGATTAGAAATCAACTTTCACAAGTAAGCTTGTTTGGGGCATTACAGTTGCTGTAATGCTGTTCTGCAGAAAAACGAGTTTTGCTAAACTGAAAGCACTCAGCAGGTGCAAAAGTTCAAATTCATCATTAGTAACCATTCCCTGTAGTGCTTCCTGACTGGGGCCCCTCCAGAGTTCAGTTGCTAGTTGCATCAATTGTATGACCCGGCTCAGACCCTCACAGCCGGATCATAGAATAGCTACAAGTAGGCCACAAAGGTCCTGGAAAAAAAAATTGCACTGCAACAGAAAGCAAATGCCAGACTGGAATTTTAAAACAGTGACACATTAATAAATCAACCCCAAATTAATTCATGTCAGTTGAAGCAGGGCAGGTGTGCTTGCTTTTTCCCCCCATAATCTACAGTGATGATGAACCAGAGGGTGGCATTGATGTACCAGAGGGTGACATGGGTGAAACAGAGGGTGGCAGGGGTGAAACAGAGGGTGCTGGGAACCTGTGATGATGAACCAGACGTAGAAACAACATAATCGCAACCGTTGCGAGCCGACATGTAAGTTCGCAATTGCGAACTGATACAAAACCCTCGCGAACTGGCAGAAATCCTTGCGAACACACAAAAAAATCTGCAAATTTGCGAGAATTCGCAGATATTGCGGATTGCGAGTTCGCAAATTCGCAAAATACGCGAACGCCAGATTTGCAAAATTCGCCTATGCTTAGATATGCGTCCCAGCAGGGACAGGGGCAAGCAAATCCAGTGCTCTAGCTTTTCCTCTATTTAACTGACCGCCTTTCCATAATTCTTGTTGAAGACCACCTCAGAATTGATGTGGACTTTCACACCCAAGTAACACACTGGGTCCGAAGTTTACATTAATGGGTATTCCAGCTCAAGGGGTTCCATTACCAGAGTCAGAGGAAAAACGATTGACTTGGTTCAATTTACATTAAGTCCAGAAAGTTCCCCGTATCTTACTACCTCCCAGAGTAGGAGACAAATTAGCCTCTGGGTCTCTGATACGCAAAAGTGTATCGTCAGCATGGGTGGATATGATGAGGTTATATCCTGGGAAGCATATCCCCCTATGACCATGATACTCCCTGAGCGTACACGCCAAGGGTTCCGCCACCAGTGCATACAATAGGGGTGATAAAGGGCATCCCTGGGGAGTACCCCTTGAGATCTTATCAGAGACAGATAACATGTTCCCTACTCTGACCCTTGTGGTGGGAGAGTTGTATAGGACACCCAGAACCAGCCGCCTCAATACTGGTCACATGAATGCCCACCGAATCAAAGGCTTTTTCTACATCCAAAAAGACTGCAGCATCCTTAGTCTCTGCTCTGGTGTGCTGCATTGCTCCAAACACAGTCCTAAGATTATAGGTCAAGTTGCGCCCCGGCACAAACCCCTTCTGCTCAGGCCCAACCAACAGCGGCACCAGAGGGGTCAGGCGATTAGCTAAGATTTTAGCGAATAGCTTTGTATCAACATTAAGAAGAGACAGGGGCCTATAAGATGAGCACTAGCTGGGTATTTCCCTAGCTTTAATATTGTGACTAACAAAGCCTCCCTCATAGAGGGAGGCATCTTCCCACCCTCACCCATCTATCTAAGAGCGTGGTTAAATGGGGGATAAGCTGCTCTTTGAACTCCTTGTAAAAGGAGACCGTCAGGCCATCCTGTCAAGGGGCGCTCCCCGCTCGTATTTCGTTGAGCGCGACTAGTATTTCATTAGCATCTAACGTTCTCATTAAGTACTCTCAGTGTTCATTGGACAACCATGGCAACTTGACGGATTCTAAGTAATCTTGAATCGCTGTCTCGTCCACTGTTGTTCTAGAGCTGTTCCAGTCTGAATAATACTGGTTTAACCTATTGGCTATGTCAACTGGTTCTCTCAAAAGCGCGCCCCCCTCTGCGTGCAAATCAGTCCCACCACCGTGTCTCTTCTATTTCTCAATAGAGCTGCCTACACTGAACCCGGTCTCAGTGTTATACTTCCTTGTCTGCCGTGTCATGATAGCGTTTTTTTTTCATTCCTCTGCAGTCAGGTCTCCTCCGACAGATGAGATATTGTGGTCAAGTTTACTCAATCGTTCCTCTAGGTGGGCCAGCTTCCTTCTGAGCGAGCGGAGGACACCTGTGTGTTTGGACATAGCAATCCCACATATATAAACCTTAAAGATCTTCCACACCGTGGAATACTTACTGACTGAGCCAATACTTTTTTTTGAAAAAGTTGTCCATGCCTTCAGAAATCTCGGTCTTAAAAATATTGTCCAACAATGAATATGGCGGGAACTGCCATGTGAAAGGAGCAGATCTCTTCTGTGGGCTTTGCATATCCAAAACTATTAAGGAATGGTCATAATAAGTACAGGGGTGGTCGCGCATGCACAAATCTGGGAGTATAGAGCCCTAGAGATAAACCAGTAATCGATCCTGGTGTGGAGGTCATATTGAGCAGAATAGTGCAGAAAACCTCCCTGAGTAGGAGGCGTGTTTGCCAGACATCTAGCATGTCAAATTGGACAGCTGCATCTGAAATGGCCCTAGCTGCAGATGAGGGGCGCCGGGTCAGGCCACCCGAGCGATCGAGTGCCGGATCCAACACGCAGTTCAGGTCTCCCACCCAAAGTAGCGGGAGTTGTTTATACTCCTGCAATCGCTCCAATAAATCTTGATAAAATTGTGGGTTGCCATAATTAGTCCCGCTTTTATTGACCGCAATCATATCTAGTCCCCACCTATGTCATCTAGAAATGGCATATCTGCCCCCAAGGTCTGACTGCAATGCTTACAGCGTAATCCCCGACCTGGGGCCAATCTAAGTGAGCACCCCCCTGGTGTTCGTGTGAACCAAGCCCCATGAAAGGAGCCATGTAACCGTCTGCTTGTTAGCATTTTACTATTTGTGGGCAAGTGAATTTTCCTGCAGGAACGCAATATAGATCTCATGTCTGGCAAGATAAGCAGACCCTTTTTGCATTTTCCTAAAATCGTTTAGGCCTTAGATTTTCCATGTTAGCAGCTGTTGTATTCTGCTGCCCTTCCTTTGTGCCATAGCTAGCTACTTTAAGTGAGCTTGCACAATGTTTAACTGTCATAGTGCCCCCATCCCTGCCCTGCGGAAGCATTCGGGAAATATAAAAGCACCAAATTAGCATTTTGATCTCAAATTTTTTAAAAAACTGTAACTCCCCCGCTATGCAATCCCCAACTTGGCATAGACAAAATACCCCCCCCCCCCATACTGAAACTTAACCTAGCAAAAAAGATCATTTTAACAAAAGAACATTGCTGGCTTAACGTCATGCGGTGGGTAACACACGAGGGCGGATGTTGCCGACCCGCTTCAAACTACCCCACTGAACTTGCAGTAAGACTTTGCCATCTAAACAACAAATTACAATCATCACAAAACAATTGTCCGGGCTTATAAGAGCTAGGTATAGCTTGCAGTCACCACCTGCCTAATCTGCCAGCCAATATGTAGCTTCATGTTCAGCACCAGCCCCAGCATACATAAAAGAGTAACCATTTGTGCTCCAAATAACAAGTATACACATGTCTAAAGTAGTGCACAGTATCAAGCTTATTTTAACAAATATCTCTGAAAGAATGATAATGTGCCAATGAGTCACCATGTTACTCCTGCTCCTCCAAGTCTCCGCCAGTCACACCAACAAGTGTCTTTGTTTTGCTCTCCAGTTTTGGTAAACTCTTTGAGGGCTTTCTAGAGAGTTTTAGGGTCAGTGGAGAGCTTATTTTTCCCATTTATGATGACCCTCAGTCTGGCCGGGTATAGCATTGTGTGGAAAAAGGTAGGGCCGATGTTGATTGAGAACCTTTTAAGTATTGCCCGGCGCTAACCGCCTCTCATACCACTCGAATCTTTCAAACAAAGAGGCAGGCGCTGGAGACTGGAAGGCAGGAAACAGAAGTTTTATTCCGACGGAGCAGAACACGTCAACTCAGACAACAGGGTATCTTCTCGAGGTGCTCTAACCGCATCTCTGAGGCCTGACCTCTTATACACAGGTTTATGGCTTTATTGCATGAAACACATCTTTGTCAATACTTTGATGTACGGAAAGACATCCTCGGAATCCCCGCTCCAAGCCCGTTCCCACACATATTTACAGTAAGTCCCCACCCGGTCACAACAGGTGATGATTGTCACGCAGCTGGGCATTCCGCCGATTCCCGGAATGCGTGTGGTTGAACAGATCTCATGGGGTGGGGGCTTTGATCAGTCTGTGGATCCTTTGATGGGGGAAGCTTCCTACTGTATGGGGGCAATAAACAGCATCCGCAGGGCCAGGTGGTGGCCTGGGAACAAGCAGGACAATCGGGCACAGAGGAAAGGGGGGTTTTATCAAAGGGATACGGGATCATGAAAGGGATGGAGGGAGGTGTTGAGCTGGGAACAGGATGGGGTTCCGAGGCAGGGTTGCGCAGAAGAGGGGTTTTATGGCCCGAGCATGTGAGAGCGGGGGCTGTCAGCGTGCGGGGATGCTTGCGAGGTTAGGAGAGAGAGAGAGATGCGCTGGCTTTCGGCAGCGGGCAGAGATGCCATGGCATTAAAAATGGCTGCCGCTTACGTGCACGGATGAGCCTAGAATGGGACAAGATGGCGCCGATAATGTTGATGTCGCAAACTAGATTTTAACAATTGAATACTCCAAATTGTGTTTTCGCAGTCGTCATTTCGGAGAAGCAAACTGCGGTCGCGCTTCCTGTACCCTCATGATGAAATCAGGGAAAAGCGAATTCGAGGAGACCTCGAAATGCAGGCGATGCTTCTCTCTGGCTAGCCTCAACGCTGCGTCCCTATCTCTATAATTCAAGCAATTTAGCTATAATAGGGCACTGCGGTGTGCCATGTGGGGGCCTAGAGCCCAAAGAACGATGTGCGCTCTCCACCACAGACATGGCAGAAAAAGTTTCTTGGCCCAAGAGCGATATCTACAGCTTCTCTATGAATACCTCGATATTCCCCGTAGCAGTGGTTTCCGGAAGGCCTATAATGAGGATATTACTCCTCCGCGACCTAGCCTGCAAATCCTCTGCCTTGTCCTGCAATACGCTTAGGAGCCTCCCCATGTGTTTCTGGGTGTTGTCTGTTTCAGACTGAGCTTCTTCTACTTCCGACACTTCTCTCCGCCATGTCCAGGCGCTTGGCGTGCTTGTCGAGATACTCAGTCATTTGATCCATGCGATAAGCTAGCGAGTCTATTTTACCATCTATGGTGATCAGGCTTTTCTGCATCGCTGTTAATATGTGCTGTATGTCGCCTGCAGCTTCCTCTGTAGTTTCGCTTGGCTTGTCTGGCATCTGGTCCGCCCCAGTCTCGCTCATTTGCGTGTTGATATACCGCCCCCCTCAACCCATGCCTAATTTCTTAACTTAGTTTGGCGACCTCATCACCCAGCTTACCATCAATAATTCCAACGTGCTGGTTCTGGGCGACTTTAATTATTGGCCGTCAGATATCCATGAAACCTCTGATTCACGTGCCTTTTCTGATCTTATGCTGGGTCTCAACTGCACCCAGCATATACAAGTACCTATGCATGTCAAAGGCCATACCTTAGATCAAGTTTGGACCACCTCCCTTGACATTTCTGTTCCCCTTATTCTCCCTTTTCTCTGGTCAGATCACTCCCTCATTACTTTTACCTTAGCTATGTCTCCCCCAATCACTGCTGTCCGTCAATCCAATTTCTTGGCACGTAATTGGAATAAAGCCGATCTTAATAAATTCACTGCCCTCCTGAGCTCATCGTCTCCATTTACCATCGGATCCACCACCTCCACCGACCTTCAGTCCGAAATCCTTACACACTGGCTCACCTCTGCGGCCGACTCTGTGGCACCTTTAAAACCAGTCAAGACGAGGCGCAGGCATGACGCCCAAAGGTGGTTCACCGCTGAGCTCAGTGCACAAAAATTTGGTCTCCGTCAGGCAGAAAGACGCTGGCGCTGGGGGTACTCCTCTGAATCGAAAGAGATTTTCTCTTCTCGGCTGAGGGAGTACAAGGAAGCAATCACCTTGGCCAAATCACAATATTTTTCCAGTAAAATATTAAATTTGTCTAATAAATCCAAAGACATTTTTTCTATTGTGGAAGAACTCTCTGACCCGGCAAGAGTCACTCTAGCCCCCCTCCCCTCTCAGTTGCTGTGTGACTCCCTGAACCAATTTTTTGTGGACAAAATCATTAAAATCAAAACAAGCATCTCCACTCTAACCCCCCCTGTTCCCACATCCATCTGTGTCCCCAGTCACTCTAACACACACACTCTCTCCCATATCCCCTCATTTCAAAGGACAACTTTCTATCACTTCTTCACAAAGTTTCTTCTGGTTCCCCGAGCGATTGTTGCCCCCCCTCGGCCCTCCGGGAAGCCTTTACTTCCAGTCCAGACGCCCCCCCTTGCTCTTTTGAACAATTCTTTGACTACTGGGGAGGTTCCTGGATCCTTCAAACAGGCCGAGGTGGTTGCCATTCGGAAAAAACCTTCGGCAGACCCCTCAATCATGAGCAACTATCGCCCTATTTCCCTCCTTCCTTGTCTTAGCAAAGTTTTAGAGTCACACGTTACTCATACCCTTAGCTCTTTTGTGGAAGACTCAGGTGTACTGGACCCCCAGCAAGCCGGGTTCAGACATGCGAACTTCACAGAAGCAGTCATTCTTTCTGTCATGGAGGAACTGCGTAGGGGGGCGGACACTAACATCTGCCAGGCCTTAGTCCTCCTGGACTTGTCGGCCGCCTTCGACACGGTCGACCATGACATCTTGGTCGACCGTGTCGGGGAGGCTGGCATTCGGGATACCGCCCTGGACTGGGTCCGCTCCTTCCTGACCCAACGCCATCAAGCAGTCAGGCTGTCCCAGTTTTCTGCCTCTCAGGTCAAACTGACCTGCGGAGTCCCACAGGGTTCTTCCTTATCCCCTCTTCTTTTTAACCTGTATCTCTCCCCACACATCCGTGCCCTCCGACAGTTTAATGTCACCGCGTTCAATTACGCGGATGACATACAACTAGTCTTTACCATCGACTCTTCGGCTGACTCCATATCCACTTTCCAAAACACCCTCTGCTTCATTAGTAATTGGATGAGCTCAAATCATCTGAAGCTCAACCCCGACAAGACTGAGCTGGTTCTTGTCGGGGGTCCCTCCAATCCCTGGGATTCCTCCTTTTGGCCTGCTAGCCTTGGCAGCCCTCCTCACCCGGCCAACTGTGTCAAAAGTCTGGGAGTCGTCATCAGTAGTGACCTCTCTATGACGCCCCAGCTTAGCGCGGTAGTCTCCTCAAGCCATTTCCAACTCAGGAAAATACGGAAAATCTCCCGCCTACTTACTTCTGAGGCCCTTATTCTGGCCCTGCTTGCGCTAGTCATATCTAGGCTCGACTATGCCAATGCACTTTATGTAGGCATTCCTGCTTACCAACTCAGGAGGCTTCAGTTGATCCAGAACCAGGCTGCCCGCCTGATCTATTCCCAACCAAGAGATCAACATGTCCGCCCTCTTCTAAAAAGCCTTCACTGGCTTCCGGTAGCTGCCCGCTGCAAATTCAAGTTGGGCTGCATCATTTCCAAATCCCTTGCTGGCCATGGCCCCCTATTCATTTCCTCCCTCCTCCACCATTATGTTCCTTCTCGAACTCTCCGGTCATCCCAATTAGCTCTGCTGTCAGTCCCCAGATACAAGAGGAAGAAACACGGTGGTCTTAAGTTTTCTTTTTTGGCCCCTACTTTCTGGAACTCCCTACCCCTCTCTCTTAGGTTGACCTCTTCTTATCCAAAATTCAGATCCTCCCTTAAAACTTTTCTTTTCACTGAATCTTACAAATAACTGGTTCTTCTGTTCCGTCATCTGCTCTCTCCATTTACAGCGCCAAGAAACCTAACGGTGTTAGTTGCGCTCTAGAAATTTATTTAACATAACATAACATAACAGTCTCCTTCTGCCTCGATTTGCGCTGCTCAAACTGCAGTCTAGGCAGCGACTTGTCCACCTTGCCCATGGGCCAGCACCCACCTAGTTTCTAGTAGAACTACGCAACGTTGCCAGCAAGTTAGCCGCCCGCCTTCAAGTGTTAGAGGGGCGTACGGTGCTTTTATTTGTTTCACAGACACAACATCAGGCCCTTACCGGAGACTCCATCGACAGTCATACACCAGTTGGGCAGACGTGTTGTGGGAGGGAGGCACTACCCGAAGATCTCCTAGTCAGTGCTGCAGAAAATCACAGTTATATGGGGAGCAGGAGCAGATCTCAAACCTCCAGCTGCAGAAAGGGCTTCACAGGTGACTGCCTTCTTTATCCTCAAGCAGTATTACCAATACTCCTCACTACCGCCCAAGTCCGCGAGCATTCGCCCACTGGCTTCCTCTTGGTCTTGATAGGTTCGCGTTGCATGATGCTATCTCTAGTTTCCAGCACCAATGGTGTGGTTTTTAGATGACCTCCTCTCCATATGTTGCTTCAACGTCAGACTGTCTGCTGTAGGCAGCTGTCACCAGCCCATGCATGTGAGACTCACAGCAATTTGATGGGGGCAATCCTTGCCTCTCCCCTTAGACTGCTCCCTGGTGGCTCGTTCGTCAACCATTCCCTGGGGGCAGGGGCAGCTGTGGTTTACCTTTAGGATGGCAGACCCTCGCCACACCCAGGCGGGCCCAGGGCAACAGCGCAAGCCCTCTGGACGGCCACTCGGGGCCCAGAGCAGTACTCCAGTCCCCGCCCAAGGCCCGCACCACTACACAATGTCGCCACCTCAGTAGGCCGGCCAGGCCCAATTCTCAACACCATTCTGCGCCACAACGGACCCACCTCCTCAACTCAGGTATCAGGCAAGGACCCTGAGCGCCGGTCCACCGCAGATCTCCTAGCTCAATTCCTGCGAGCGAGCGGCGTAACGGGGTTCCGGTGTTTTGGTGGGGCACCGCAGGGGCACTGATCGATGCGGCCTTCCCAGCGCTTCTCACGGGGAGTGCAGGGGCACTTTATGATCGTGGATGTCAGGATACTTATTGGAATATTAGATGGTTTAGCGTAGTTCTCTCACATTGCAGCCTTGTTGAGGCCAGGCAAGCTCTGCCCCTTTCCAAAAACTATTTTAAACGGATTCATGATATTCATGCAGCATTGGTAGAATGCATTACTAATATTATCTTGGTATTATTATCCTGGTGCCACAGGCATTGCAGATACACAGGGGTTTATACAGGGGTTTTATATAGCGTGCGGCTACTCGAAAGAGTGTCCCGACGCTTTGAATTGCACACTAATCTCATAACACAACAGGGAAAGTAAATAAAGACAGAGAAAAAAAGGAAACCTAATAGGGCCCGAAACTAAGAGGTGAAAAGCCAGGTTTTAAGCCCCTTCCTAAAGGCCAACAGGTTAGGAGTGCTGCGCAGGGACACAGGCAGTTTATTCCACAACTGAGGCGCTAGTAATTTAAAAGAGCGGCCACCGATGCGAGCTCTCTTCACGTGGGGAACCGCAGCAAGAGACAAGGCTTCAGACCTAAGCGACCTGGCAGGAAGGTAAAAGGTCAGCCTTTTCTGAAGATATTTTGCTCCGGAGGCGTGCAAGGCTTTGTGTGCCAGGGTAAGAGTCTTAAAAATAATCCGCTTCCGGACAGGCAGCCAGTGCAAAGCCTCCAGGAGACCCGAGGCTCTGGCACGGCGAGATAGTCCAAAGATGGCACGTGCTGCCGAATTCTGGACAACCTGTAACCGTTGGAGCAGGTATTCTGGCAGGCCGAGATAGAGGACGTTGGAATAGTCAATTCTCGAGCCTATAATCGCCTGCACCGTGATCTTCCTGTGTTCCTCCGATAACAGGGGAAGGAACTTGCGAAGCATCCGGAGTAGGCCAAAGCAGGTGCCAGTGAGACCGATTACCTGCGAGCGTAGTGTGAGGCCATTGTCGATCTTAATCCCAAGGTTTTTAGCCACCTGGGACGAACTTGCTGGTGGAAACATGTTCTCAGGCCACCACACTTTCCAGTCCGGGTCCGAACTGCACCCAAAAAAGAGGACCTCGGATTTATCCGAGTTGCACTTGAGGCTGTTATGATGGAAACACTGAAACACAGCCTCAAGGCAACCCTGGATCCTACCTCCATCGAAGTCCGCACCCCTCTCACAGGTGAAGAGGAGCTGGGTGTCATCGGCGTAGGAAACGATCTGGGCCCCGAAGGACTCCGCCAGTGCCGCCAGAGGGGTCATGAAGATGTTAAATAGAGTTGGGCTCAGAACAGAGCCCTGAGGAACTCCGACACCCAATGGCGACATCTCGGCGGAGCAAACAGAAGCCCAGACCGTTTGTCGACGGCCTGCCAGGAAAGATCGAAACCACTGGAGCACCGTCCCTCGAAGACCAATCTCTGAGAGTCTAGCAAGCAGACCCTCATGAGGGACGGTGTCAAAGGCCGCCGACAGATCTAACATCACCAGCATCGCTCTCCCGCCCGAATCCAGCACCTCCTTTATCGCCTCCGAGACTTCCAGGAGAGCTGTTTCGGTGCTAAGATTGGCGCGGAAACCCGACTGGGTAGGGTGCAGTAGGTCGTGGGACTCCAGATAATCGGCAAGCACCTTATGCACGTGCTTTTCAATGACCTTCGCAAAAGCCGGCAGGAGCGAGATAGGTCTATAATTCGCTAACACCTCCACATCCAGACCAGGCTTTTTAAGCAGGGGAATAATCATTGCCTGCTTCCAGGACTGGGGAACCACACCCTGTGCAAGAGAACAGTTCAACAGGGGGTTCACGAGTGGATTAATGACAGCTGCCATTTTAGCCAGAAATTTTGCGGGGCAGGCATCCCGAGGGGAACCTGACTTAAGCCCAGCCATCAGGTCAAATGAAGCGGTCAGCGAGAGAGGAGGGAAAGCTGCCAAGGCCACACCTGCGTTAGGTCGGGTAACAGCGGCATTCTCCGCCCGACCTGGCATCTCAGGCTCCAGCACAAGGAAGGAGTCCTGGATCCGCTGGATCTTAGAGGTGAAAAAGTCCGCAATCGCCCTGACCCAAGGCGCAGGAGGGGGGGTCTGGGTAGGTGCTGCGCGAGAAGTTGTAAAGTCCCGCACAATGGCGAAAAGCTCCTTACAGGAATTGGAGGCCGCTTCAATTTTTCTCGCGAAATAAGCCTTCTTCTCCGCGAGGATGTTCCGATGGTAAGCTTTCGCCAAAGACCTGTAGGCGAGTTTCGCCGTCGCGTCGTATTTCACGCGCCATGCTCTTTCCGCTACCTTGCATTGCCGACGTGAAGCCGCCAATGCTTCCGTAAACCAAGGGGCAGATGCACCTTTTTCGGATTTGCGGAGGGGTCTCAGAGGAGCAAGATCATTAAGTCTCTCTGAGAGCCAGACCTGCAATCGCTCCACATCCTCCTCTAAGTTCCCCGTTAAAGCACAGGGGTGGTCCGCGCAAGACTGTGCCAGCAGTTCCGGAGTAATCCGGTGAAGTGCCCTGAAACCCACGGAAGTCTGCCGGGGGGCACCGGAAGGCTTCCTAACTTCCGAGAAATAAAATTTCACCAGCCTGTGGTCAGACCAAAGCACCTGGATGGGAGCCAGCATCTCTATAGGGGTCATAGAGAAGGTCAAATCTAGGGTATGTCCCTTCTCATGGGTCAGTCCAACATGATAGGGAACCAGGCCCATAGGGGCTGTGACCTCCAACATTTTCATCGCATCGGCATCCGTTTCCACGTCCATGTGGACGTTAAAGTCCCCGGCGACAATACAATGCTCTGACGTAAGTAGCAAAGAAGAGGTCACCGACTGGAACTCTTCAAAAAAAGAGCCCATGGGCCCTGGCGGCCGATAGACTAGGAGACCCTTCATCGATTGGTGTGGTGAAAGGACAATGGCAAAGGCAAGGGATTCGCAATCCTTGATCGCGTCCGATGGGATGATGGTACAGGTGGCCATTTTGTTGACTATTAGTGCCACCCCACCTCCACGCCCCTTCGGCCTATCCTGCCTGAAGATGTTATACTCGGGCGGGATAGCAGTGGCAATATCTGGGTTGGACGCCTCGCCGAGCCACGTCTCGGTGAGCATCAGAAACAGGGGTTTTTCTGACTCCAGCAAATCAAAAATGTCCAGAGCGTGCCGGCCAAGAGATCTAGTGTTGAGCAGTAGGCCCAGATGTTTAGCGCTAACCGCCGCCTTCCGCGGCGCATCGCCAAGATGTTTCTGCGGGCGCCAGCCACACTCAGGGCAGCAATGCTTGCCCTTGTGGCGAGCAGGAAACACCGTCCGGCAGGAGCCATTTATGTACTGCCAAGACCGAAGTTCCGAACCCGAGTAGTGGAACATAATGCTCACATATACAAGCTAACTATGAGATGAATTGCCCAGTCCTGCCCGTCGCCTCGTACGCCTCCGGGACGCTGACGGGCGCAGACGGGCAGGACTCTGGCACGACTCCGGCTAAGCGACGGCGTCCCGCTGCGCGATCCCGCTGCGCGGAAGAGGACGACTTTAAATAGGCGTCTCCCACATCCACTCGAGCGTCGGGACGCTCCAAGATGGCGCCCGCGCACACACACACTCAGCCCAACCAAAGATGGCGCCCGCAAATGAAATCAGCCCCGGAACCCTGACCCGCCAAATGGCGGTGAGTTTTCCAAAATTAAATGCAGGTAAGGGGACAGCAAGCCCAATGTAGCGGCGATAAAATCAGGGGTTTAAAAAACCTAAATGAACAGAGATAGGCAAAGGGAGTTTAAAATCACCAGTTGTCCGAGCTAGGTGACAGCGCGACCAGCGCTCGTGTAGCAATCAACAGAAAGCCTGAAAAATCGAGTCCGCCTTAAATAGGCGTCTCCCACATCCACTCGAGCGTCGGGACGCTCCAAGATGGCGCCCGCGCACACACACACTCAGCCCAACCAAAGATGGCGCCCGCAAAATAAATCAGCCCCGGAACCCGGACCCGCCAAATGGCGGTGAGTTTTCCAAAATTAAATGCAGGTAAGGGGACAGCAAGCCCAATGTAGCGGCGATAAAATAAGGGGTTTAAAAAACCTAAATGAACAGAGACAGGCAAAGGGAGTTTAAAATCACCAGTTGTCCGAGCTAGGTGACAGCGCGACCAGCGCTCGTGTAGCAATCAACAGAAAGCCTGAAAAATCGAGTCCGCCTTAAATAGGCGTCTCCCACATCCACTCGAGCGTCGGGACGCTCCAAGATGGCGCCCGCGCACACACACACTCAGCCCAACCAAAGATGGCGCCCGCAAATGAAATCAGCCCCGGAACCCTGACCCGCCAAATGGCGGTGAGTTTTCCAAAATTAAATGCAGGTAAGGGGACAGCAAGCCCAATGTAGCGGCGATAAAATCAGGGGTTTAAAAAACCTAAATGAACAGAGATAGGCAAAGGGAGTTTAAAATCACCAGTTGTCCGAGCTAGGTGACAGCGCGACCAGCGCTCGTGTAGCAATCAACAGAAAGCCTGAAAAATCGAGTCCGCCTTAAATAGGCGTCTCCCACATCCACTCGAGCGTCGGGACGCTCCAAGATGGCGCCCGCGCACACACACACTCAGCCCAACCAAAGATGGCGCCCGCAAAATAAATCAGCCCCGGAACCCGGACCCGCCAAATGGCGGTGAGTTTTCCAAAATTAAATGCAGGTAAGGGGACAGCAAGCCCAATGTAGCGGCGATAAAATAAGGGGTTTAAAAAACCTAAATGAACAGAGACAGGCAAAGGGAGTTTAAAATCACCAGTTGTCCGAGCTAGGTGACAGCGCGACCAGCGCTCGTGTAGCAATCAACAGAAAGCCTGAAAAATCGAGTCCGCCTTAAATAGGCGTCTCCCACATCCACTCGAGCGTCGGGACGCTCCAAGATGGCGCCCGCGCACACACACACTCAGCCCAACCAAAGATGGCGCCCGCAAAAGAAATCAGCCCCGGAACCCGGACCCGCCAAATGGCGGTGAGTTTTCCAAAATTAAATGCAGGTAAGGGGACAGCAAGCCCAATGTAGCGGCGATAAAATCAGGGGTTTAAAAAACCTAAATGGCTAAATGTGGCTGTTATGTATTACCCTTGTAGAGGCATTCGAAATAGAAAAAGCCTTTTTTGCCTTATTGCTGGTAATCCTGCTCTGAGGTGATCACGGCTGGTTATCTTGCATAGGGTGGCCACTAATATAATATTTTCTGGTGTGTATGACACTAATAATATTAGTAGCTTGGAATGAATGTCACTGAACACAAGTAGCTCTTACTACTGAAAAGGTTCGAGACCCCTGGTCTTGGGACACACAAGCATAACTCAATCTCCCACTACAATTTCACAATCAAAACTCAAACACTAAACCGCATCTTTCCCAATTTGTGTTCCATTTCACATTTATTTGCATAATCACGCACAATGTCATGCAAAGTATTTTTTAGCAGGGCTCTTGAGTTCTCTGACAGTGAGAATGCAGTCCCCACATTTACACTGGACTCTAATCTTACCACAGTTCAATTAGTTTCAAGGTGGTTGTATAGCGTCTGGCATTATTGGCTTCAGGTTTTTAAGTATATATCTATTAAGATATTAGCCTTGACTTAAAAGAAAGAAGACCTGCACACCAGTCTCCTAAACAAACTTCCATTCTTTTGATATGCTGTTCCCATCAGATGTAATAAAACCTATCCCAAGCTAGAACCAACTATTTTCTGTAGAAATTACGAAATGCTCTCTTTGACTGGAAACCAAATGCATTGGTGCTTTAAACTGAAGGACTGTTGAGAGGAGATGTAGTATCACTGAATCTGAGATCTTCCGACTCCATCTTCACCAATCTACTTGGCCAATGAGGTATTTAAGAGGACTTAATGGACAATCATGTGACCTTGTTGGCAAGCGTTGACTCATACCAGGCTTTTTGTCTTGTAGTACTAGAACCATTGAATTGTCCTACTTTCTGTAGTTTAGGTGTGTCTTTCATGTGCTGACATTAGCCAACCCAATGCTGTTGTTGTGCTGCCATCTAGACAAATCCCTGCAGGATTTCTTGCAAACACGTTTACCCCTATCTTGTACTGGATCAAATCTTGCAGATCCAGACCTAAGACATGCTAAAACTGCTTAATTTCCCTGACGTTCCAGCATAGAAACACAACTCTCATGATTATGAAGGATATTCTGAAAGCCGGCATACAACTACAAACAAATGACTCTAGTTTTAGGAGAAAGTTATATCTATTGGATCTATGGGCCAATGCTAGTCAGTTCCCGTGTAAGGTTTCTTACTCTTTTTCCATTATCCTATCTTTCTTTAACGTCTTAAAAACACCTTTAAAGCATGTCTGCACCAAACAGTCATTAAAGTACTTTACAAACAACTCAATTTACAAAGTTACATTAAAGCAACGAGCAAAACTTGACCCATATGATAAATGGCACAGGGTGGTGATTTGCACATAACAAACAAAGCACACTGCAATTAGAAACCTTTAGCAATTTGGGAATTTTATTATGGGTTTTGGGAAGGGCATTAGTGAAAGCAAGGACAGAAATAAGCCACGTTTTGATCTTCTATGATCAAGGAAATGTATTAACCAAGCATGCTTCTAATTCTGTAGAATAATACTGCTGCCATCATGTGCAGATAAACTGCGATTTTCTTGGTGTGAAATGGAACGTATTCCTGTTATCTATTGTAGCCAGTGGTCAGAAGCAATAAGGCCTCTCTAATACGAGTCCAAAGGAGCAGCACTTTGCCATTTATAAAACGAATGAAAGGAATTCCGTTTCATTAGAAGACAAGCTCCTATGCAAAAGATGCAGCAGAGGCTGCAATACAGCCATAAAGAGAGCTAAAATGGTTTACCTAGGGCCTTTAGAATTATGCAGTAAGAGAGGGCCAACTGATGTGGCAGGCTTAGCTAAATTAAGCGGCAAGAAAAGGCAAATTATGTGAAAGGTGGCCAGTCAAACTTTGTGTACGTCCTTCCACTTCACAGCAACATATGTTGCCACATTTTTAGTAATTTTTAATCTGCCTAAACTAGAAATGTGTTTTGTTAAAATCTGCAGATTATCCATCAAGTGACCGATTTTGTGGCAAATGCGGCAAGTCCATAATTATGCGGCAAACCCCAAATAATCTCATAATTTTAGTGACACTGGTGTACCTTGCAAATGGTTCCATTAAGACTCAAATAACATGAGGGAGATCTTCACCATCTTCCAAGATCATCCAAATAAGTGTTGAAGCCACATGCCCTAGAACATGCACACTGTGTACTACAACATCATTGTGATGACATATTGTATTTCTTCACGGCCAAAATTAGTAACATCCGGGGCTCTATCACCAACAACCCAACAACATTTCGGTAAGATTACCACTTTTCCACCTTACCTTATCAGTTGGACATCATTTTCCTTTTTTTAAACTCCCCTACCTGTCAGTCTGTACAGCTATTGAGCTAGTATGTATGACTCACCTAGTATGCATGACAGTGAGAATAGTCCACAAGACAACATATTTTTCTGTATTTTTCCAAAATAAAAAATAAATACAAGCAGGAAAATAAATCGTTTTCTGTCTGTATTTATCTGTGAAATCAGTATAAATAGAAAACTGGGAGGCTTAATTATGGGATATTTTACTCGGAAATATCTGGCCAAAAGGCAGCTGAGCAGCGTTTGTGGTGGGCAAAGACAATCTTAATGGAGACATTACTACCATGATCAAAGCCTCACTGTCAAATGGAGTTCCTCCAGGACCTCTAAAACACACCCTCATTGCTCCTTTAAAAAAAAAAAAAGAAACATCAGACAGTAAAATATTGACAAATTTCACCTCATCTCTAATCTACTCCAGCAATATCAAAACCAGGGAAATCTATAAAAAAAAAATCTACTCCATCATCACACTCAGGATTCTCATCTACCTGTGTCACAGTAACCACCCTATAAAACTTGAAATAGGTTATTCTCCTCTCCTTGGGTGAAATCAAAGAAACAGCCTAAAACTCCTCGGCCTCTCCAGTGCCTTTGACACTGCGGGCTGTGACATACTCCTGGAAAATTCAGCAGGCCAAACTGGAACTGACACCCCTCATATCTTGATCTTCCCTTCCAGCAGGGCCCAGAAAATAAGAATTGGCTTAGTGGAATAATCTTCTTGATCAAAGTTGTGCTGCATCCTAGACAGATCACAAGCTCTACTGCTTGCTCTTTAATGTCTACACACACCATCTCAAGAACACCTTGGGCAACACCAGGTGATAATTTGTTTTTTTTTCTTTTGTTGCACTTCTTTGTCTCCAATCTCAAGGTATTCTGACTGTGGGTGTGTCGAGAGCCACCGGGAGCTTCAAAGTCATACAGCCCGGTCATGATGACTGGAAAGTTAAGTTCCATCGTATCATCGTCGATGCTGAGCTCCATTTCACACTCTAAGTCAATATTGTCTTAAAGGGGTCAATATGCAGCTCTCCTGCCTCTGAAGAATTCTTCCTCTCTTAATAACTAATCAATCACTGCGTGGAACTCACACGAGAATAGGTCATTTCAGGCCTTCAAAGCTGCAATGTCATCTATTCAGCACTTCAAAACAAAGGATTTGATAGCCTCCAATCTTACAAAAACCAAGTAGACACAATGTGCCTGAATCAGATGACCACATGAAGCCCATGAACCTGGCACCGGCTCTTGGTGTGAGCAAAGAATAGCTTTAAGGTCCCTTGCACATTCCAGAAAGCCTATTTATTTATTTATATATAACGTTTTATATAGCGCGAACGTGCCCCAAGCGGATATCAGAGCAATTTAAAGCTGTACAGAGTTGCAGGTAAAACAACAAAACAATGATAAGCAGGGTACTGTAAACGATAGAGGAACAGTAAAATATGCAGGAGGAAATAATGTAGCATATACTAGCAACAAACCAACAGCAGTTGAGCACAAGCCAACAGAGTGGGAATAGTCAATGGAGGTAGGTGCCGTCAAACAAGGGCATTCATCCATAGGGCTTTCACTTCTGTTTTTTAAAGACGCCATAGTGGGAATCAGTCTGATGTGAGAAGGCAGGGAGTTCCAGAACACACCCGGTTATAAGATTTATTTTTCTGGAATTTTTGAGGTTTTAGCAACAGAGTGGTGGAACTCCTAGAAGTTCGGCTCCCGCCAGAGAGCTCCAGTTTTTGGGCTAGGTACATCGGGGAGTTGAAGTGAAGGGCCTTGGGCATCATGCACAAAATCTTGAGATCAATCTTAGCCTCCAAAGGTCTCCAGTTTAAAGATTTTAGTTCTGGCGATATGTGGCTATTTCTTCTGGCACCTGTGATGAGCCTTGTAGCTGAATTCAGGGAAGCCATGAGCGGAGCCAACTTGTATCTGGGTAGCCCACATAGAGTTGCACAGCCATACGCTAGCCTGGAGATTACTAGAGCTTCCACAGCAGACCTACTGATGCCTATTGGGGAGAGGTCCTAATGTTTACGTGCAGTAGACCTCCATTTCCCTCCTACAAAGTCTTTCCAGCTCACTTCATCACGTAACACTGCCCAATCACAAAGCTAGTCCCATGACTTTGGAATACCCCGGACTCACATCAATGGCCGCAGGTTCAAACTACGCGTTGCAGAGTTAGAGGTAACATAAGAAAATTATAAAACATGAGTGAAGGGGCTGTGATTGAGGAACATTGGACATTTTTCTACCTAACCGATATGTCTTTAATGACCCTCATAAGCTGACCAAACCTAACTTTACCTGTTAGACTTTCAACATTTCTGAAGTCATGGAAAGGATGCCTACAATACTATATAAAACTTACAAATATATAAATCCTTACATTCCTTTGTGACTACAAAAAGGATTATAATAGTTATTTAGAAATCTCCTGACATTGATGTACACTTCTCCTACAATAGAGGCTTCAAAATGGAACCATTGTATAGAAATACAAAGCACAGAATCACGTTCTGTTGGAGCATGGTTGATCTTTTCTGTTCCTTCTCCATAACACTGTCTCTCTATTACTTTGCCATTTGTTTCAGACAGGTTGGGATTCAGAAGGAGGCCAGATGGAAGTGTGTGTTAGGACCTTGGGGGGGTGGTCTGGGGTTGATGGTGCTCTGGCTTCGTGGCGGGTGATAGTGGGGGTCAGCTTCCGGGGGAAGGGTAACTGTTGGGTGTCTTTCTTGGGAGCAGGTGTGTCCAAGGGCAGGTGGTAAGTTTGGGTGTTGTGTCGCTGGAACAGGTGCTGGTGGGATGGTTGTTTTGATGGCGCTTTTTCCTAGTCTAGGGGGGGAGGGGTCAGGATTTGAGGAGTGAGGTGTTCCTGGACTGAGGGGGGGGGGAAGTGTACAGATGACAAGGATATAACAGTTAGCCAGGCATTGTGCAGTTTGCATTTATGTGTATGTTGTTCTTCGGGGGGAACCATTTTAGTGGGGGGGGGGGGGGTTGTTAGGTAATGCATATTTAGTTAGGCCTACTTTTGTACGGCACAGGCCAAGGGTTTTTGGCATTGTTAGGGTGCACCTGCTTCCAATAAAGCGGCCTTTGTCACACCTTAATTTGTGTCTCCGGTTGGTCTGTACCCCCCCCCCCCCTCTCCTGATGGGCCCCAATCTATTTACCTGAGGATGGGTACACTTACAGGCGGAGGATCAGATTCAGATTGGGACGAAAAATAGACCCGGGCACCAAAATAAAATTGGCCCCCTTTAGTGAACCATATAGCTAAAAAAATGGCCCACATTTACAAATCATGCCAGTTTTTAATTACAAAAAAGCACGTTCTATGGGTATTTTGCAAGGTGTGGAAGAGTGCATGCATTTGTCTTTGCAGCAGGCAATGTGTGTGAGAATGCCAGAGAAATCAAAAGTAAAAACCGGTCCAGCTGGCCATAAAACAGGCCCACAAATAGCTACAAATCCGGCCCACACATGTCAGACTGGCCCATCGGGCACTGCCTGATTGCCATAAAGGCCAGTCTAGCCCTGGGGAGGAGCCCCCTAAAACGAGCTAGTGGCAATGATCATACCTTGATTTAACAAAAACTGCGTTTTATTATTGAGAAATAACCTCATAAATTGTTTACAATAGAAACAACTTATTTTTTAAGACATTTCCAAAAATAGTACTACCTTTCTATTCTGACCATCCGCACATGGACAAAAACAGTTCATGTCTGGTCCTTTTGGCTGTACCAGTTGCCATTTTTCGCCTTTTGATTCGATTATAAAATTCTTCTTTTTATTAATCTGTTTTTGTACTTCTGGCGACGTTTGATTTCCTTTATTCCCGTGATGTATTAAAAAATGTACTGATTCGCTCTGTTTTCTTTACCGTGCCTAGACTGCCTGCTTCAGTATCACGGTTTCTTTTCGCCGTTCTTTGTGTTTCAACAGTTGCTAAACCCCCACAACCCCTTTACGAGTTCTCAAATTGTTAAAAGTTCAGCCACTGCCCATCAACATTGCGATCCTTGCATTCTGTCGTTTGTTTAGTATTTTTCAAACGCGGGCATACACACGGGCACAAACACTAGCGCACCAACACAACGTAAAAAAAAGCTGATCTGGTCATCTACAAGCAAAATGAATGTCCCGGGGTTGCACCAGCGGCTTACTCGCCTAATTGTCTCGGCCTTCTCGAGGAATGCACTGGAGAGGATTTGGAGTTATTGTCCTGCCGGTGCTTAGCTGGGCCCTCTGGTCCCCTGAATCAAAGGCTACCTTAGGGATGTGCTCCGTCCATGAATGACAGCCCAGCCTCCGAGTTCACATTCCACGGCGGCCATTTTGCATGACAATGCTAACAATCAGGCGCCATTGTGGCGAATATTTACAGCTGTTAAGTGGCCTTTAAGGAACCGCTGAGAACCTTCCAATGTTGCAATAATAAGCCCAGATCCCCCCTCCACAAAAAAAGCTAAATTCACCCCGAACACGCATGACAATGAAACACACTACATGGATGGTAAGGCTATTGAGGTGTAGAAATATATTAACTAAGACTGGAAATAATCGAGTGTAAGGGTTCATTGATTGGGAAAATATTTAAATAAATGGTTCTCACTGTTCAGCAGCCATGATTGTCCCTTCCTAGGGAAAGTGCCGGGCTAATCCTGTTATTACCCCCTTTAACAATAGCTTTCAAAAATAATGCCTCGCTTCATGTACTCAAGTCTCTCCCACTCCTTGGAATGAAAGCCCAGGCCTGGGGCCCCCAGGAAGAAGGCACCTTTAAAGTAAGCACTTTCGCTCCCCCGTGATGCGGCTGTTTGGAATAGTTTTGTCTGATGTCCATGTGAAAACTTGCAACGCATTTGCACACCAATTATCAGCTAACTAGGGTACAAAAGCTGCCCCCGTCCAGCTTTACAGAAACTTTGGGCAGTTAGGCTTGAAGAGGACTTTCGGTTGAATGGATTAGGTCAGCAGGCAAACCTAGAGGTTCGCCTCTGCCTTGCAAGAGGTTTGTCTGCTCACATAATTAATCCAGTAAATGTCTGTACTCGCATCTGATGGAGGCTTTCACGGTGTGAGCGACTGCTAGGAACATGGCTCATATAGCGCCTCGAAGAATTCTTACAGACCTAAGCCATTTTATCCTCTAGTCCAAACAATAAATTTACGTGTATTTTATAGTCTGCCAACAAATCAGTTACTCCAGTACCAGCGAACTGCGCCCATATGTATTTCTGTGGCTTAATAAGCATCAATATAGACAGAGAATCTTACTTAGCGCCTCAAATAATTCACACAATGCAAGCGCATTTAGGTGCTCTATTCCGTACACTGATCTGCTATGGCAATAGTTCTTTTTTTTTAAAAAAAATTGGGCATATTATCAAGGGGGTTTATCTCCGCTTTTTTTGGCTTTAAAAGCCAAGAAAGCAGAGATAAAATTATCTCCCTATTACCTAGCTGTCGCTAACACCAGTTATCGACAGCTAGTAGGAGATAGCGACCATCTTGGGCCCCGCTTTGCATGTCAGTGATATTTATCACTAATGACAAGCAAAGTGGGCATGCCAAGATGTTAGCGACTGAAAACAGTCGCTAACATCGCTATCTCCTATTACCAACTTTTGGAGATATTCGCACTAAGCGCGATTATCTCCAAAAGCTAACACCTGCCCCTGAGCAGTTCTTAGCCATGTTATCCAATGATAGGTGGATAACATGGCTAAGAGCATTAGTTCTGTAATGCGTGAATATCGCTGACTTTTCAGCGATATTCATGCATTTCGGCCGATTTTTATCGCTTAGGAGATAAACCTTGATAATAGCAAGGTTCCTAAGTGATAAAAATCGCCGCAGCTCGGCGATAAAAATATTGCCGCTAAGCCAACATAGCGATAATTATGCCTAGTTGTTGGTAATATGCCCCAATATTTTAAAATACTTTGGGGCATATTACCAAGCAATAGCGATAATTATCGCTATTGCTTGGTTAGAGACAAAAATTTACCGCTGAGCTGCGGCGATTTTTATCGCAAATAAGCCTTGGTATTACCAAGGTTTATCGCAAATGCGATAAAAATTGGCCGAAATGCATGAATATCGCTGAAAAGTCCGCGATATTCATGCATTACCGAGCTAATGCTCTTAGCCATGTTATCCACCTCCCGTTGGATAACATGGCTAAGAACTGCTCAGGGCAGGTGTTAGCTTTTGGAGATATTTGCGCTTAGCGCGAATATCTCCAAAAGTTGGTAATAGGAGATAGCGATGTTAGCGACTGTTTCCAGTCGCTAACATCTTGGCACGCCCACTTTGCATGTCACAAGTGATAAATATCACTGACATGCAAAGTGGGGCTCGAGATGGTCGCTATCTCCTACTAGCTGTCGCTAACTGGTGTTAGCGACAGCTAGGTAAGAGGGAGATAATTTTATCTCCGCTTTATTGGCTTTTAAAGCCAAAAAAGCGGAGATAAACCCCCTTGATAATATGCCCCTTTGCTCCTTCGGTGCATTATTACCAGAGTAAAAGTGCATGTTTAGTAGACATAGAATAGCAAACTATGAAAATATATATCAACGGAAAATTGGAGTAGCACCTCATACACCTTGTGGAAACCCATGTTAGCTGAACCATCCTCTGTACAATGAGCAAACTCACATGTGATCGAGAAGTTCTATGTGTGTATGATTCTCCAAACAAGTGAAACATTGTGAAGCTGCTCTTTATGGTTGGATATGCAGTGAGATGAGTCTGAGCAAATTCACAGAGTGCTGATGTATCATGCCTACAGGCATGTGAGCAGCTTGACTGACATCCTAGTATATTGCAATCTAGAGTATGGATTATTTTGCAGGCTGCATGCATCAGCTGCTGCCTTAGAAATCACTAATGATGGTTCCATTTGAGAGAGATATCAAATGGAACCAATAGTCACTTGAAACTGGTTTCAAGATGCAACTCTTTATCATTTAAGATGATACAGATTCATATGTTTAATAGCCTTTAATACAACAACTGGGGCCAGTAAAAAATCATTTGCAACCGAATTTTTTGGCATTTCCACTACTGTAGCCTCAGCTTGAAGTTCACTGTTTTTTACACAGTTGTCTTAATTTCAAGTCAACATGTGGTCCAATTCCCAATCTATCAAAAAAAGACAGATGACACTCATGTTCAATTTATAGTAAGTGATTCCTTTCTCAGATAAATAAATGACATTACTTTTTTGGCGTGCTCTTCCCGATCCATGCAAAGGTGCCCAACAGGGAGCCATTTTTATGTCAAATTCAAATTCAAAACAGGCTCTATTCGATTCAGAGTTCAAAATCATAAAAGCACACATGATAAAAACAGTTAATACAAAGTGCGTTGTGTTATAAAACAAGTCCAAATCGCAAGTTTTGATGTCAATCTCTAACTAGAGCTGTAGAGTTAAGCCATTGAAAAGTGTGTATGATACTTTCTGCAAATTCTGTGGAAACCTTTATGCAGGACTTTCCTAAAAAAAGATACAAAACCCTATCAGAATATTTTTGTGCAAAATCTGAGATCATAGTGCAATCAAAGAAACAGGCACGTGGGGTAAAGCTTTTTCAGTCTTACTGAACGGAGAAAATAGATTTCCTGCCCTAAAGGAGAGGAATATCAGATACCTCCATAACAATGATTGCATAATTGGTTTTGAATAAGAACTATCATAGGAATACTTTGACAATATAGTGGAGTTCCATGATTTTGACATTTCGACCCAAATCCTGTGAGGTGGGTTAATCTAGAGACTACCCCCTTGAAAATTTATAAGAATCTCTCTATTAGGATTGACTCCTGTTGAGAACAGTTGGGAAAACTGTGAATCTGATCTCACCCCTATAAATTAAGGAATCTTTTAAAGTATCTTGATGGGAAAGATGAATGCTTTATTGTCCTGAGGAAGATGGCTTGATCTTGATTTATAGCACCGAAACACGTCAACCCTTTTGCTTATGGTTAAATTTGAGGTACCATGTGTTGCACATAAACAATAAAATAATGCAATTATTCTACTTGATTTCTTCAAATTAACCGTTTTTAATGACAAAAGTATATGTCTGATACTCTGTCTCCATTGAATAATTGTGATTGTTTTTAACTTGCTGGAAACATTTCCTATCATGATTTTATTATGATTTTGTATACATATGTATGATCTAAAACGTTTTTTGATACAATATTAAACATTGAATGGTTTTTAATGGTTTTGGCCTTCCCTTTCAAGACAGGTGGGTGGACCCTCTGAATGTTTCAAGGTGTGTGAGCTTGAGTAGTAGAATATACGTTTTCCAAGAGTCTTTATTTTTCTAAAAGATTATTAGTACCCCCTGTCTCTTGGAGTAGAGGGGTTACTCTCGTTTTCTTCCACATATTTATGACAGGCAACAGGATTCAAATCTTTGGGCGTAGCTCACAAAGTACTGCATGGATTGGCTCCTAAATATCTTACAAGTGTCAAACCTTAACAACCAACCAGATGCCAGGAATATGCTGCCTCCAAGACCAGGTAAAAGCTTGATGAGGAAGATAGATTCGCTTCTTCACCCAAAGGAACAAGACCACATGAGGATCACCTGAGCAGTGAAGATTTCCATGATGCATTGGTCAATTAACCTTCATGACTCTGTGTCAATGACACTGGGGCTTTAAGTATTTCTGCTTTCCTTCACCTACCTGCTCCACTCGGTACGTCTTTGCCATTTTTTGCCTTTAACATTTCAATCCTCTCTCACACCAGTGTGGGAGCTTTACCAATCCTAAACAAATGAATGCAGAAATAATTAAAATTGGAAGCATCCATATGCTTTTAGGATTAGAATTACAGATGTTCTTTTTTTTTTTTTTTTTTTTTTTTGGGGGAAAACCTTTATTTGTAGGAAAAAGTACACCGCTATTCAGCCATACATCCCGGAGGCCAGGCAGCATTAAGGCAGCAGGATAGGTCATGTATCATACCAGAAGCAGGAGCAATCAGGTTTAATTTTTAAATAACATCAAAATCTGAAACAAGTAAACCATAAGGTAAAAGGGCCCAGAAGGCCAAGAAAAAGAAGTGTGCAATAAGCACGGGAGAAAAAGAAGGGAAAAGAGGGTAGGCTGAGGACAATACAGATACAGCGGACTTGCGTGGCGGTAGGAGGTCGGGGGCTGCACACCCAAGGTAACACACTGGTAATGGCAACAATGAGGCATGTGGGAAGTATTGCCGCAGGATAGACAGTCTGGAACCACAGGTAGGGGGCACTACGGGGAAAGCTGGATCTCGGGATCAATTCAACGGGGGGGTCGCAAATATCACCTCTATAAGAGTTCCAGGCACCCCAAACAGATCTCCACATTTTAGGTTTACCCCTGGCTACATACACCGTCTTTTCACGCAGCATGCACCAGTCCATATTAGTTTCCCATAGGCTGAGCGAGGGAGGAGCAGGCGCACCCCATTTCTGGGCGATGTCTCTCTTAGCCACCATATTGCCTAGGGTGATCCAACGGGTCTGTGCAACATTATAATCGGTCGGGCCCCAGATGTTGAGGAGGCATCTCCGGGCCTCTGCCGGTAGGGCCACACCAGTCACTTCTTCCATAACCTCATGCACACGCTTCCAATAGCGGGCCACATCCGGACACTCCCATATGATGTGCAGGAAGGTCCCAAGCATTCCACACCCCCGCCGGCACACGCCATCCATAGAAAGCCCCATACGTAGAAGTCTGGGGCCGGTGACATACACTCTGTGCAGTATCTTCAGCTGCACCAGGCGGAGCCGTGCCGATATGGCCACCTCCCTAGGGGAGGAGACCGCCGATTGCCACTCTTCGTCATCCACCTCTATACCGTCATGCACCCACAGCTCTCTCAGTCGCACCAGCAATTCCACTCTTACATTAATGAGTTTTTTATATGTCAGAGAGATAGCGCTGTCCGGCATATGGCCGTCCAGCACCCGATCTTCCAGGGGGGATGGTTCAGGGATAGACTCCCCTTCCGCTACATAGGGAGAGAGGGCATGACTAAGCTGGGCGTGTCGGAAGTATTCCGTCGCCGCCAGTTGGTATTCAGACTGCAGCGCCTCAAACGACTTGACCCGTCCTCTGGCTACCATGTCCCCAACCTTGGAAATCCCAATGGTGTCCCACCTGTCGAAGCCCTTAGTATGCCACAGCTTCCCCAGTATATCCGAATCAAACAGCGGAGTGGCCATAGTAACCTTATCATGCCAGCCCAGAGTTTTAGTAATTGTGCGCCATATACGCACCATCGTCATAGTGGGACCTGTCAGTTTCCGATCCAGAGATCCGGAGTACAACGCTCTGTAGTAATTCCCATCTCCCACTAGCCACCGATCCATAGCGTAGCCCGGGTTGACCGCCGGGCCGTAGAGGCCATGATTAATTGCCGCCAGCTGAGACGCCCAATAGTAGCGCCTCACGTCAGGCAGGGCAATGCCCCCATCATAACTTGGTATAGTCAACTTAGCCAACGAGATTCTCGGCCTACCATCCCACAGCAACGCCCGCTGCAGTGATTCGATATCCGTAAAGTATTTCGCCGGTACGGGATCCTGTGTATTCTGCAGGGCATACAAGAAGCGAGGCAACGCCATCATCTTAAAAAGTGCGGCTCTACCCATCAGGGAGATCGGCAACTTCTTCCAGCCTTCGACGTCCCGGCGCAATCGCTCCAACGGCGGGAGGAGGTTGTGCAAGTACCGGGCTCGGGAGTCTCGCGACACGTAGATGCCCAAATACCGAAAGCCCTGCTGGGCCACCCGAATTGAGCACCCACGGGGGAGGCGCGGTGTGTCTCCGGACAGTACATACAACGAGGATTTAGAGCAATTGATTACCAGGCCCGAGTGGGTCCCGAAGGTTCCCAAGAGTTCAAAGGCCATTATGAGCGAGTGGCATGGGGAGGAGAGATACAGAAGGATGTCGTCCGCATAGAGCGATATCCGGTCCTCGAAACCCGGGGACCACGTTATCCCAGAAATATCGGGGTGCGTTCTAATCCAGGCCGCCAGTGGCTCAAGTGCTAGGGCAAATAGGAGCGGGGAAAGCGGGCAACCTTGCCTAGTGCCCCTGTGCAGCGCGAAGGAGGCAGACAACCGACCATTGACCGTCACATTGGCCATTGGAGCGGAGTACAGCAGCCGGACCCAGCCGATGAAAGCGGGTCCAAACCCCAACTTGGCCAGAACTGCCCACAGGTAGTTCCACTCCAACGAGTCAAATGCCATAGTGGCATCGAGGGAGGCGAGGACAGTGGGTTCACGGAGCAGATGGACACGCGCCATTACTCAGACCCCCCAGGATATAGCGGCATGGATTAGCAAATTTAGCGGCACAAAAATGGAAATTTAGCGGCAATTTTGCGGCATTTTATGTAGCCATTTTTCCTCCAACAAACACAGATATCTTCGTTTTTTTAGTTATTTAACAACATGAAGCTATGCATATTTGGTTTCTTTACAATGTAAACACTTTGGGGCAGATTTACAAGCCCCTTGCGCTGCTTTTACGCCGCCGTTGCGTCACTTTTGTGACGCAGCGGCGGCACAAAAGATGCACCATTGTGCGGGGTATTTACTACGTGACGCATCTCCCAGATGCGTCACGTTGCAAAGCCCTGCGCCAGAAGAGGCGTACCACTGCAGGTAAGTTTGTGTCTTGCAATAGCCTTAGAGCTTGGTGACACTGTACCTGCTGCACTAATGATGGCTATACCTATCGCCCCTTTTATTAGTAAGCACGTTAAATAGTACAGTGTATTTTGAACACGACCTGATATCCCACCGGATGCCCGTTCGACAGACCTAACCACTAGAGAAAGAGCAGTCAAAACCGCCAAGTGGTCACTTGTTAAACTGTAGCGAACTGCATGTTGGTACTTGTAGTTTCGTTGCAAAATGTCAGCCTGCAAATCGTCTCCGATTTAAAAGCGGGGACTGGTTGAAGTTGACACCCATGACATGGGTGAGTGGTTCTGTCTGTTTATCTTGAGGGACAGACATCTCTGCACGGCGCTCCGTCTCCAAGCCAGCGAATAGGGTGACCAACTGGCATTGGTGCAAATTCAGGACGGTGAGTATAAAAATTCAGGACACAAATTCAGGAAAGGAGCTCAAAATTCAGGACAAAACTTCAGGACAATAGGTACGTTTTACAGACACATCAGAGGTCGCGCAATAGTATATAAGTAAGCCAAGCCATTTCCAAACATATTCAACCGTTTGCAAACCTATCCATCATGTATCCTTCCATCTATCATTTCACTCATCCATCCCTTCATCCATCCCCTCATCCATCCTTTCACTCATCTCCATTATCCATCCACCCTTTCACCCTATCCATCTGTACACTTATCCATCCACTCTTCATCCCATCCATCCATTCACTCATCCATTCAGCCATTTACCCTTTTACCAATCCAGCCATCCTTTCACTTACTAATCCTTCCACCCATCCACTATTTTAGTCATCCATCCATCCTCCCTTTCTCTCTCCATCGACCCTTTCACTTAGCCATCCTTCCATCCATCCTTTCACCCACCCATCATCCATCCATCCATCCATCTGCCCTTCCCCTCATCATCCATCCTTCCCCTCATCATCCATCCTTCCCCTCATCACCCATCCATCCTTTTCCCTCATCATCCATCCTTTTCCCTCATCATCCATCCATCTACCCACCCACTCTTCATCCATCCATCCTTCCCCTCATCATCCATCCATCCTTCCCTTCATCATCCATCCATCCTTTCACCCGCCCCCTCATCATCCATCCATTCCCTCAACATCCATCCATCCACCCTTCCCCTCATCATCCATCCTTTCACCCACCCATCCATCCCCTCTATCCATCCCCTCATCCATCCATCCATCCTTCCTCTCATCCATCCTTCCTCTCATCCATCCTTCCCCTCATCCATCCATCCTTCCCCTCATCCATCCTTCCTTTCATCCATCATCCATCCTCCCCCTCACCCATCCATCCACCCCCTCACCCATCCATCCACCCCCTCACCCATCCATCCACCCATCCACCCAATCCACCATCATCCATCCATCCACCCATCCCACCCATCCACCAACCAATCCATCCACCCAATCCACCACCATCCATCCAGCCACCCATCCCACCCACCCACCCATCCATCCACCACCATCCATCCACCCACCCACCCACCCATCCATCCATCCACACCCACCCATCCATCCGCCGACCCATCCATCCACCCACCCATGTCACCACCAACCCATGCATCCATCCATCCAGGCACCCACCCATCCATCCATCCATCCATCCATCCATCCATCCATCCACCCACCCACCCACCCATCCATTCATCCATCCATCCAGGCACCCACCCACCCATCCATCCACCCACCCATCCATCCACCCACCAGATATATTGATATGAGGGGATGTAGCACACCTTGACCCAAACCGCAGCTTCAAAAAATAAGCAGGAATGTGCGTGATAAATAAACTTCACATCAAATTTTTTTGTAAAAAATAAGTATATTAAAAAAAATAAGTATATAATCTTGGTATGAGTGGAGGATTGCAGGCGCGAACCGTGTCTGTCAGCACCAAAGTCAGTCTATGTTTCCGTTAGACCACATGTTGTTGCAGTGACTGATGTTGATGTTTTGCTCATTGAAATAAACATATTTCCAAATATGCACCGCTTTGCTTGTTTCTGTTTATGCTTCCCGTTTTTAATGTGCTCGCTTTACGCTGCTTTGCTTTTTGTAAGTAAGTTTGTCATTGTGCGCATATTGCTTAAATAAACATTCTTCTTTAAAATAACCATTGTTCTTTATATGTTCTTGATAGCCTCCTATGCCTTTTATGCAGCTTTGTTCACACCTTGACCCAAACCGCAGCTTCAAAAAATGAGCAGGAATGTGCGTGATAAACACACTTCCCAGGCGTGACCCGTAATAAACATACTTCCAAATATATGTTTATATGTTCTTGCAATGATGCTTAAATAAACATTGTTCTTTAAAATATTCATATCCTCATCTGCTGCGCCGCTTCCCGTTTATACTTATATGCATAATATATGCATAATGTGCTCGCTTTATACATTGTGCGCTGGTTCCCGTTTATTGCTTCCCGTTTATACTTGTATTCATATCCTCATATGCAGCGCCGCTTCCCGTTTATACTTATATGCATAATATATGCATAATGTGCTCGCTTTATGCATTGTGCGCTGGTTCCCGTTTATTGCTTCCCGTTTATACTTGTATTCATATCCTCATATGCAGCGCCGCTTCCCGTTTATACTTGTATGCATAATATATGCATAATGTGCTCGCTTTATGCATTGTTCAATTCGATGTCAATGATGCTTAAATATCAATTCGATGTCAATGATGCTTAAATACACATTGTTTTTTAAAATAACCACCGTCAGTGTTCTTTACATGTAAACACTGTCATGTTATTTCAATGATGCTTTGTTTGAAGAACCGAGGTTTGCTAACAATTTAGTGACAGTAATTACGCTCCGTGAAGAGAACCATGTGCTGCCTCCGTGTAATCAGGGGTGTAATCTGGCCGAGTCTCGGATGTTTGGGGCCCTGGGTAGAAATGGAATGTGTGAGCCCCCCTCTAAATAGCAAATACATGACACATTCAGGGTTGTTTGCATGTGAATAGATGTCGCAGCTCCTGAACCTGCAGGCCCTCCCTCTCAGTCACCTTGGAAGCACCTCTTAACAGGTCATCAAGGGCTGGAGGTGTGAGGTTTGCCATCCCGCTGTGACGCTTCAATGCTGCTGAGTATCTGCCACATAAAGCAGACCCCCCAGGATATAGCGAAAAATGCCGCGATTTCTACAAAAATGCCGATTTCGCGGGCATTTTTGTAAAAATCGCGGCAATTTTTAAAAAGTGCCGATTTCGCGGCAAATCGCGAAATCGCGAAATCGCGATATCCTGGAGGGTCTGATTACTGCGTGAAGCCGTCTCAGATTGAGCGCCGTATTCCGATGCGGGATGAAGCCGGACTGGTCCGGGTGCACCAGGTCCGAGATCACTCCCACCAACCGATTAGCCAATAGTTTGGCCAGAATCTTGGGTTCGGCGTTTAAGAGGGAGATGGGTCGGTAGGATCGACAAAGATCGCGAGGCTTCCCCTCCTTATGTATCACCACAATGGTGGCCAGCCGCTGGTCGGGGGGGAGTTCTCCCACCTTGCGGGCCTCAAGGTACATGTTCAACAGAGGTGCCGCAAGTGCGTCGGCCCTGAGTTTGTAGAGCTCAACCGTGATGCCGTTTGGCCCCGGCGCTTTGCCCGAGCGTAATGATTTAATAGCCAAGGCCGTCTCATCTACCGTTGGGTCCCGATCCATGTCGTCGCGCTCGAGGTCCGAGAGGCAGGGAAGCTCAATGTTCTCCAAGAAGGACGCCGACGCAGACTCCGGGAGGGGGTCCGCCGAAGCGTAAACCTCCCCAAAGTAGTCCGCGAAGGACCCAACTATGGCCGCCGGGTCCGTGAGGGATAGGCCCTCCGCACTGGTCAGCTCCGGGACCACCCGAGACACAAGTTCCCTTCTATCCAACCACGCCAGGAGCTTGCCAGCCTTGTCACCTGCGTCATAGATTCTGCCTTGCTGCTCCCTGCTCAGGGCTTTCGCCGCGTCAGTGGCGGTCGCCCGGAGCTCGGACTGTTTGAGGGAGAGAGCGTGGAGTAGCTCGGGAGACGGGCCCAGCTCCAGCTGGGAGTTTAATGCAGCAATGTCAGATTCCAGTCGAACTACGTCCTCGTCCCGCCGACGGCGGACCTCCGCAATCAAGGAGAAGGCCTCGCCGCGAAGTACAGTTTTGAAGGCCTCCCATAGGGAAACGGACGAGTCAACTGAACCTGTATTCTCGACGAAGTACCGATCCATAGCCTTAGCCAGGAGCGACCTGGTCTTCGGGTCGCGAAAGTACCAGGGGTTGATGGGAGCCACCCGCGAGGACACGGGGATTCGAAAGTCAAAGGAGACCCAAACTGGGGAGTGATCCGAGATGCCCCTAGCCAGGAGACGCGCAGTAGACACGGACCGCGCCTGGGCAGCCGGGGTGAGGACGTAGTCTAGTCTAGAAAGGCTACCATGGGCGCCGGAGAGGAACGTGTACTGTCTCTGGGAGGGGTGCAACAGACGCCAGCAATCTACCATCCCCATGGAATCTAGGAAATCAGACAGCCAGGACTGGGAAGGACGCGGATCTCTGGATGGGAAGCGGTCTAGGTCCCCGGAAACGACAGAATTAAAGTCACCACCCACAAGCAGCAGCCCCTCAGGGAGACCCAAAATGGCGCCAGCTAGATCCCTGAAAGTAGTCTCTTGTAGCCCCGGGGGAACATAAACCGAAACTAAAACTAGCGTGCGGCCCTTCCATTTGCCCACCACAGCAACATATCTGCCTCTCTCATCCGCAAGCACCGACTCCACCTCCAGCGGGAGGGACATGCGCACCATGATGCCCACCCCTCGTGATCCTGAGGAGAACCCCGAGTGTGCCACCATTTTGAAACCACGTCTAGTCAAGGCTTTACAAGTGTGCCCCACTAGGTGGGTCTCCTGCAGGAAAACCACATCTGGCGAACAGCGTTTGAGCATTTGCAACACCACACCCCTTTTAATACGGTCCCCCAACCCGTTTACATTCCAGCTTAACAAGTTAAGAGTTCTACCCCCCATCATCAGGGACGTTCCGCCCCCTCCCCCCCACCCGTGCCCGCAATGGCGCCCACAGCAGTAACATAGCAGCGCAATAAGACCTCAGCCAGGACAAAGAATAAGACAAGAAAAGAAGTTGAAAAAACACACCCCAACTACCCACCACCCTGCACCCCTGCATAAGACTAAAATCCACCCCAACTAGCAGTGTGCCTGTCGCCCCTTAACTAACCTACAGAAAGCCCACAGAGGAGAAAGGAGACATCCTATCACCCCCCGTCATCCCCCATATTATTGACAAAACGAGTCAAACCATAGCAGCAGTGTCTGAAGTGAAAGTCTCATACGGCTACCCAGCTCACAGAAAGTCAAACAATAAGTATTCATTCCTGCGCTTCCGCGCCCTCGGTGGACTCCTCCGTCTGGTCAGCCGGTTCGCGTCGCTCCTATGGCAGGGTATCCAGCCAGTGCCCCACCTCGTCCGGAAAGTCAAAAAACAGGGTCCGGTGGTCCCGCTCGATGCGGAGCTTGGCAGGGTAGAGCATGGAGTACCGCAGGCCCATTTCTCTCAGTCTTCGTTTCACCCCGGTAAAGCTCTGACGCTTTTTCTGCACAGCCTGAGTGAAATCCGGAAAAAAGTTCACGTCGGAGTTCTGGAATCGCAATGGACCCGCGGCTCTTGACGCCTGCAGGATAGCGTCTCTGTCCCTAAAGTTAAAGAGCCGTGCGATGATGGGGCGAGGGAAAGCGCCAGACTTGGGTGGTCCCCCCGGTATCCTGTGTGCCCGTTCCACCGAGAAGAACTTACTCAGGCCCCCTGGCGCCAAGTTCTTAAGCACCAGATCCTCCACAAAAAGTTCAGCCGAGTCCTCTTCGGCCTTCTCCGGTACCCCAGTAATACGGACGTTCTGGCGCCGCGCGCGGCCTTCAAACTCGTCCAGTCGGCGCGCCAGCATTCCGTTCGCCAATTTCAGGTCACGCACCTCCGTCTGGATATCAGACACATCAGTGACCAGGCTAGTAGTCTTGAGATCCAACGACTTCACCCGGTCGTTGGTTTTCCCGAGGTCAGTCCTGATGAGGTACATCTCGATCTTCAGGGAGTCGACCTTGCTGGACAGTTCCTCCCGGGGTGCGTGCATCTCCGTCTGTACTCCCGTGATCGCGCCCAGAACGTCCCGAAGCGTTATGGCAGAATCGTCCGGTGATCCATCCCGTTTCGAGTCATTAGTACGGCCCGCCTGCACCGGCGAGCTTCTTGACTGGGAAAAGCGTTCCGGGATAGTAGACTGGGACTGGGACGGTTTTCTGTTGACCCGCTGGGACTTGCCTCTGTCCAGGTCTCCTTTGCCCGCCATGTTGGTACCCTCGGGTCAGGCGGCCAGCGGGGGTAGGGAGCCTCTTGGTAGGCGCGCCACACACACGATGGTAGAACCAGGGTCCGGTACTTAGGCCGAGTAACAGGGCATGCAGATATCAGAGTTGCTCATCGGTGGGACTAAGCTCAGACAAAGAGGCGCTCGTGCGGATGCACCGCTGTACCCCTCAGTGGTTTACAATGACGCGGAAGGAGCCTCCGGGTTTCGTCGAGCCAACTAAGTCCAGGAATGTCCGATTTTCATTCCGAAAGCGGGCGCCGCATCAGGACCCACTCAGCAGTTGATTCCCACTGTCGTGGGACAGGATAGATAGCAGGATTATTGCGAAGGACCGGGAGGTCTTCGGAGTTCCGAGCTCACGCGGCCATCTTGATCGCCGGCGAAGCTCCTCACCCAGATGTTCTTTATTCAGTTCAAAAGTTATGTGAAATTAGGAAAACTGTTTTTAATGCAACCTTGAATTTTCATTTCAAATATTGGCAGGTAAAGAGTTAATGCTCTACAGACATACTGAAAAGTTATTCTCATTAAACTGTTCATAAAAAAGGCTGCTTGCACTGGCCACTGAGGTATTTCACATCACTTAGAATATGAGTAGTTCCTGATGTAACAGAACTGCAACAGAGTTTCTTTTCCAAAAGCTCTGTTGCCTCCTGTGCTCACTCCCTTTCTCCCAATTATAATGAATATCCTTTCATTTTTACACTGCTCCATGTCTCATAAGTTTATTGATTAATTTATTTCTTCTAACCTAATTTCGACCTAATTCCTTTTTCATTTCTCTAAATTTACTCTCTTTCTGACAGAGACATCTAACACTGTTATCATTTTTGTCAACTAAAAAATTCAGGTCCGAGATTGTCCCTATGTCCATTTTACTTTTCAGTGACTAGCAACTGTGTCTTAGCTCTCCGTTATGTCCACGTGGGTTTGATACTAGATGAGCGAAGCCTAAATATACTGTTTAAAAAGCACACACTCTTTGGATATAGTCCCAATGGATTAAATAATAAAAAAAATCTACACTCAACAGAGCAATATTCTTGTAAATAATGTTTAAGCCACAATATTTTTGCAGACAATATGTACGCAACAATATTCTGACATGCAGCGGAGTAGATCAAGAGTTTTCCACATTAACTATTGCATACATTTATCATCAATCATTATTCTATTTCATTGTTTTTAAAGTAAGTATTCTTTTAGGTGCAAGAGAACATTAGCAGTAGATAAGCAATGACATTTAAGGGACTGGTAAAAAGTACTTGTTGTCAATCACTCTCTCTGTAAGAGCATCAGCATGGGAAGATGCAGACACTGAGTTTGTTTTCTAGTCTTAATCCAAATGTTCTCAAGGATCTTCCGGAGCCTTTGTTAACACTGCAAATATAAATATAGGGATTTTTAGGCTTATGATTCCAGACCAAAGATAAAGGGTTCTTTGTTTGGCAAGGTCCAATCGTCTTATAAAGGTCCAGTAGGGAAAAGGGAAACCAGTACTTTCATCTGTTGAGTAGATGCCTACTTGAAAAGGTTGTTTTCAAGTTGTTTGGGAGCATAGCAAAGCCCAGAGAGTTCCACTTGTGAAGGTCTTGCACAATTCTAGGTTTGCCTTCAAGCTTGTTTATCTTGAATTTGACCTCACAGATTGGCTTTCTACTGATAAATATTGCTTGGTTACCTCCCAGTAATCTTCCGTACACCAAGTCTTATATGCCCCATGGACACCCAAAATTGAGAGAGGGTGGGAAGTAAGGACTATGATAAGAAAGACACATGAACAAATTACAAACTAACAGATGAGAAGCAAAATCTACAAATGTCTGTCAGGTAAGCCCATGTGCAGCTGCCCAAGAAGTTGAGTCTCCTTTGTTTGAGCTATCCTAAATAAGACCTTGAAAACAGTCTCTTGAAAACAATATCTGAAGAAAACAAGACCAAAAGGACAAAATTCAACATACACAATTAAGGCTAGCACTTTTGCAAAGGTTAAATAGGTTCAGTCCGTAGAAATCTATGGATGAGTTTCCTTTAGCACAAACCTTGGATGCGTAAAAAATCAAAGCCGGTGCAAGGTGCAGGGGAGGTGAGGTGCCTGAAAAGCACAGCGATGCATCGATTCCTTACTCCCAGTAGAGGTGATGTGTCAGTTCCTTACTTCCAGAGGAGGTGATGCGTCGGTTACTTACTGCTAGGCAGGGGAGGTGATGCGTTGGTTCCTTACTGGGAGCGGAGGTGATGCATCGGTTTGGGGACACATGGCCTCGGTTCCATACTGCGGTGTGGCATTGATGAAGAATCAGTGCCCAGGCACGATGCATAGAAAATCCAGATGCACTGCATCGGTTTCACAGCGGTGAAGCAGGTGCCGTGTCAATTCCACAGGTGCAGTGGTGCATCACAGACTTCGCTGATGCAGTGCTCATTACTCACACTGCCTCGCTTCTTCTGACATGCTGTGATGGAAAGCTGGAGCCTGCGTTGCAAGCCGTGAGCGTGCTCCAGTGCTGGCAGTGGTGATGCATCAAAGTATGCAGCAATGCGTCAATAAAAACAGGTGTTGGAAGTTGATGATTCAATTTTCTCCTTCAGTTCACCAGATTCTAGTTCCAAGGGCCCAAGAACTGGGGGCCTCATTTATGAAAAGTAACGCATCGCTGTGTGAAAACAGTGATGCGTCACTTTTTATTGCGCCCTCCTTGGACATGCTGGATGCGTCATTTACAGTGTGACGCATTATGTTGCAAGCAAATGACGTATTGCTGGAGTGTGTCACGAAAGTGACGCAACTCCATCAATGGGTCATTTCAAATGGGCAAGTCCCACTTCAAATGTGCCTGCGTCAGTCTTAAGCCTGCTGTGAGGCAGGCGTAAGATATTGATGCATTTGCGTCATAGATTTCACTGCATCACTTCTACGAGGCTTACTTGCGTTGGAACGCCCACCATGCATATATTATACCTGAGGCTGGTATAATGTGACGCAGGGGTTTACAAAGTGATTCATCCACTTAGATGTGTCACTTTGTACATATGATGCCACATGGCGCATTTTTTTACCCTTCTGGTGCATCACAAAAAGTGACACACCAGCGGAGCAAAGGTGACACAAGGGCTAATAAATAAGCCCCTGGATTTGGCACCACTTGGCAAGTCAGGACTCTCAGCAGAAGAGCCCAGGAACTGATAGGTGAAGTCTTTGATTGCTATGTGACTTCTTTACAGGAGACAAGCATGCACATGTCCTTGGGGAACCTTGGAAGTAGGATACAGAAGGCAAAGTTCAGTCCTTTCACCCCCAGGACAGAAGCAGCAAGCCAGCACAACAAAGCAACAGGCAGAGTGTCAGTTCCTTCTACAGCATCCAGTTCTTCTCCTTGGTAGAATATCCTTAGTCCAGAAGCGTTCTGATTTTGGGGTGTCAGAATTCCAATAGTTATACCTCTTTCAGCCTTTGAAGTAGGCAAACTTCAAAGGAAAGTCTTTGTAGTGCACAAGACCCAGCCTTTCCATGGTCAAGACACAAAACAGGAGGGTGAAGATAGCTTCAGGTGAGGACAGGCCCAGCCCTATTCAGGTGTCAGTGACAACTCCCCCCACTACTCTAGCTCAGGAAGGCTCAAAAGCCTGGTGATGGCCCATCAGGATATGCAAGGTACACCTCAGCTCCCTATATGTGACTGTCTAGAGTGAATGTACAAGAGCCCAACAGTCACTGTGACGTGGATTCTACAGACAAGCAGAGGCGCAGAATGGCAAAGCAAGAAACTACCCACTTTCTAAAAGTGAACAGGTAAGATCGCCAACAAGGGATTCATTCAAAATTTATTACTCAAAGTAATTATATCTTAATTATAGTGTCATCTAATGTCACTTAATAGGATATCCCACATTAATTCAGATCAAAAGGGAATGCTACAAATAACAACATATGCAATCAACGGGTGTAGAAGAAGAAGTAATTATTTTTATATTTTAAAAAAATGAGAAATAGGGGTACAGAAAAAACAACAATTAAATCAACAGACATACATTGATAACAGAAAACATATATATTACATGTACAAAAATATCTTGACTCTCAATGCATACATCATTAGAATAAGACTATGAGTTTGTCCATATTTTCAGCTGATTAGAGAAAATGTTTTCTCTAATCAGCTGAGATCTCCTATGTTGGCCGTATCATTGATGCCACGGCAACCTTTAAACAAGATGTTTATTATCTTTTTCTAGGTCGAGGGGTCATTTGATATATATCTACTCCTCAATTCTATGAATCAAGTGAAGACGCTTACATTGAGTATTTGAATCATTCACCTAAACTAGGCTTACTAAGGGGTCAAGAAATCACAAACGACTCTCCCTTGTCCTGAAGATGGGTTCACTGATTGGACACGATAGAGACCGAAACGTCGACATCTAATCCACTCTTCTTGTTATATCTACGGTCAATTATTTTGAATTGAGCTGTGAACCTCCTAAAAAATATGGACAACCTCATAGGCCACTGCCAATGAGTACACAGTCAAAAACAGTAGGTCAGGAGCAAAAAGACAGGGGAAATCACACCTAAAGAGGCCAGGTCTAACACACCTGTAAAAATATTTGCAGGATATCCATCGCTTTAGTAATGGAGTAGCCCATTCACCGGACTCTCAGTCTGGCATAACAGCCATGAAAGTAAGATGGGATCTTAGGAGGAAGGCTAAGAATGTCAAAGAACAACCTTATCCCAATAGAAATTAAGAAAAGGTTTCACATACAGTAAAGCACTGATTTCTCACACTCTTCCACCAGAGCAAATAGTAATTAGAAAGAATACTTTGACAGAGAGAAACTTTAAGTCTACACAGTATGAAGAGATTCAAAAGGAGAATCTTGCAATCTTTGTATAGCTAAAATTAGGTCCCAAAAGAGACTGGATAGAGGTTCATAAGACATCTGAGAAGGCAGGAAACAAAATAATAACATCTCAACTTCTAAAGGTCCAATCCAACAAAAAATCTAAGAAACTGGAACACCAAGTCTCAACATTTTGCCAATGTCTAGAATATACTAACAGAGTTTCAAGATGTTGAGACTACTAAATGCACTGGGCGAGCAGTCCTGAGCTTCTGAGGTTTACCAAAGAAGGTTCCGTAAATGGAATCATGTAGCTGTTCTGGGTTATCTGACACGGAGAAACTCCAAGTACTTGCCCTGAAGTGGACCTCGCAATCCACACTTCTTTTCCGGAGATTCGAAGGATAGTCATGCTTTTGAGGGAAGAGGAGACAGACTGGAGGAGGACTGGGACTGGGGCCTGTCAGAAAGAAGAACCCACCAACCTCGACCTATTCCTCAAAAGGGCTGGTTCATACCCTGTGTCACAGGAGGAGGACTAAAATCTGCTCTGGGTCCAAACCCACAATCTCTGCTCACAGGACGGAGAGGAATCATCAGCTTCCAATATTCTGTAGATATTTGGAGCACCTCTTCAAATTGTGTGCCAAACAGTTTTGTCCTGCAAAGGGAAGGTCCATTAACAAAGAACAGGTTGCCTATGTTCCAGCTGCTACACCGAAACGATCAAAAGGAATATATGATACTAGTCCAGCCTGTTGTTTCATTATTAATAGAAAGCAGTACAATCATTACCCTGGGTTCAGATGAGGGAATGGCTGGGTTCAAAAGGTGAAAAAGTTCTTTACATGCACTCCAGCAATGTGGGCTGGCAAACGTCGTGCTCAGAGCAACGCTGAGCATCCTCACTTCTGCGCTTTTGTGCTCACCGTGACCTGGAGTGATTTTCTGCAAGTTATCTGAAGGGCGGTGCACAAAAAGTGGTAGCTGCAATCAGAAATTATGCACATCGCATAGGCTGTCATACTTGGGATTCTTCTTCCTAATCAGACGGGCGCCATGAGCTCTTGGAAAGGGGCAGACTCAAATCTTGTAAATAGCCATTTCCAAGATTGTGTACATTCCAGGAAGACTATCCCCAAATCTAAGGTGGTTTAGAGTCTCTATATGTGCTGTCTGTTCCAACTTTAAGCATATTTAAAGTAGGCTGCATGCAGGGATTAACGAGTAAAAAAGTACTGGGCCCAAAGTTTTGCTCAGTATCCTATGGCTGGCACACTAAATGCCGGGATGACACATACCATGGCTGCTTAGTCCTGATTAGGCCTCAGGTCTCTTTCATCCACCACTAGACACTTACTACCTCTTTTTTATTTCACTGTTTCGGAGTCTTTTTAATCTCTGGTTTTTTTTTCATTTCCATTGTTTTTCTGTCATTCTTTTCCCCTGTTGTGTTTTTCTCTCTCTTGCTGGGTCAAACTCAGATGAGGAAACATTAGTACATTTCCAGACAAATTAGTGCCAAGGAGCCCACTTGCAACCACCGCTCAAATAAGTGCTGGCTGCATGAGAAGAAAATACGTCACTACGCTATTCATGCATGCACTGATTTTTCATTGCTATCTTCTCTCATTGCTGTTATTTTTGTCACTGATTTTTTACTTCAAGCAGCAGTTATCATTTTCCTTCTGGGATCTTCTCTTGTGTGGCCTGGCTACTTTCTCCATCCTGATAGTAGGAGGAGTTGGGTGACTGGCATTGGCAAATGAGTTTGTGGGTTTTTCCCCCTACCTGTGACCCTCTAAAGGGGATATTTGACACCTTTCATATATATTATTTTGTGCAGGATGCACCATGGCTAATTGGAAGAGCCACCATTTTCTCTTGCACTCTAGAAGAGTCCTCAACAGATCTTCTCAGAATTACAGCATGAAATCCTTTACAACCACTGGAAACCGACCAGCACTTCCTGTGTTGGTCGGTTTCTATAGTCATAAGTCCATTGGGTCACCCTAAGTCTTGCAGTACCACTGCCACGGAAGGTGCAGTGGAAGGAAAGCATGGACCCTTCTTTCTCTATATGTCAGGGAAATGAATAACAGAGTTTTGATGAAGCACGCGAGTGGTATCTCGGCTCGGTAATGTGCCAATAGCGGAAGCCATGCTTAAGGGCGATAGAATCTTAGAAACGTCACGCGGCCATTTGAAATCAGGGTGAAAGTTCATTTCATGTCAATGTAATTCAAGTTAAACGCTCAGAGAAACCAAAATACACATATTTCGGAACGATTTATTGTACTGTAAGTCGTGCTTGCTGTTGGAAGTGTGGGGAGCCTCTTACACTGCTGCTGGCTTACCGGATTGGGACTCTGGCACCTTGACCCTGTGTGCTCCGTTGTGTTTTCACCGCCAGCGATCGAATGCTGAACTGTGCCTGAGCCCGTGTGCTCTTTCCTTCACTGCATCTGCCCCAAGGGAATTGATCTTGGTACCCTGCAGGAATCAGCCGGCGCACTCCAGGCCAGATCTTTACACCAGCTGAGGGAGTGACTCTGGTAGCGGGAGCGGGACTGCGAGGCAACGAAAGGTGCTAGCGCCAGGTAATCGCACGCACCTGGGCCTCTTCCCGCCCCCTCCTCCCTGCAAGCACTTAACGACTCGCGGCCCCCGCTCCGCGGGTGCCGCTCGCAGTCGTGCTTGCTGTTGGAAGTGTGGGGAGCCTCTTACACTGCTGCTGGCTTACCGGATTGGGACTCTGGCACCTTGACCCTGTGTGCTCCGTTGTGTTTTCACCGCCAGCGATCGAATGCTGAACTGTGCCTGAGCCCGTGGGCTCTTTCCTTCACTGCATCTGCCCCAAGGGAATTGATCTTGGTACCCTGCAGGAATCAGCCGGCGCACTCCAGGCCAGATCTTTACACCAGCTGAGGGAGTGACTCTGGTAGCGGGAGCGGGACTGCGAGGCAACGAAAGGTGCTAGCGCCAGGTAATCGCGCGCACCTGGGCCTCTTCCCGCCCCCTCCTCCCTGCAAGCACTTAACGACTCGCGGCCCCCGCTCAGCGGGTGCCGCTCGCAGTCGTGCTTGCTGTTGGAAGTGTGGGGAGCCTCTTACACTGCTGCTGGCTTACCGGATTGGGACTCTGGCACCTTGACCCTGTGTGCTCCGTTGTGTTTTCACCGCCAGCGATCGAATGCTGAACTGTGCCTGAGCCCGTGTGCTCTTTCCTTCACTGCATCTGCCCCAAGGGAATTGATCTTGGTACTCTGCAGGAATCAGCCGGCGCACTCCAGGCCAGATCTTTACACCAGCTGAGGGAGTGACTCTGGTAGCGGGAGCGGGACTGCGAGGCAACGAAAGGTGCTAGCGCCAGGTAATCGCGCGCACCTGGGCCTCTTCCCGCCCCCTCCTCCCTGCAAGCACTTAACGACTCGCGGCCCCCGCTCCGCGGGTGCCGCTCGCAGTCGTGCTTGCTGTTGGAAGTGTGGGGAGCCTCTTACACTGCTGCTGGCTTACCGGATTGGGACTCTGGCACCTTGACCCTGTGTGCTCCGTTGTGTTTTCACCGCCAGCGATCGAATGCTGAACTGTGCCTGAGCCCGTGTGCTCTTTCCTTCACTGCATCTGCCCCAAGGGAATTGATCTTGGTACCCTGCAGGAATCAGCCGGCGCACTCCAGGCCAGATCTTTACACCAGCTGAGGGAGTGACTCTGGTAGCGGGAGCGGGACTGCGAGGCAACGAAAGGTGCTAGCGCCAGGTAATCGCGCGCACCTGGGCCTCTTCCCGCCCCCTCCTCCCTGCAAGCACTTAACGACTCGCGGCCCCCGCTCAGCGGGTGCCGCTCGCAGTCGTGCTTGCTGTTGGAAGTGTGGGGAGCCTCTTACACTGCTGCTGGCTTACCGGATTGGGACTCTGGCACCTTGACCCTGTGTGCTCCGTTGTGTTTTCACCGCCAGCGATCGAATGCTGAACTGTGCCTGAGCCCGTGTGCTCTTTCCTTCACTGCATCTGCCCCAAGGGAATTGATCTTGGTACCCTGCAGGAATCAGCCGGCGCACTCCAGGCCAGATCTTTACACCAGCTGAGGGAGTGACTCTGGTAGCGGGAGCGGGACTGCTAGGCAACGAAAGGTGCTAGCGCCAGGTAATCGCGCGCACCTGGGCCTCTTCCCGCCCCCTCCTCCTCCCACTTAGCCCAACTTTCGCACGCGCACGCGGGACGCGCGCGGGCGAAGACCGGGCAAAGAGCGGGCCGTTGTGTGGCCGTTAGGTGGCTGGTGAGGCTGGGCTGGGCCCCGTCCCTGAGTCTCTCAGACACATACTTTGAACTGGAATACTTAATGTATGCTCCCTCACTGTGCTGTTTCACGTGGCTGAGCTGATTGTCAGTGACTGTTAAGTCCCTTTAACTTGTTGACTGGGTAACTATTACGACGGTTGCTTCTGCTTACTTCCCATAGTTGTTTATTTTCTGTTACAATGGACATGGTCTCACCTGGGAAAGCGGGGGCTAATCCTAACAAGGGCACATTGGACAATTACTTTAAGAAATCCATCTCTGAGATTGAAAGAGAAGAAGCTCTGGAAGAGAAAAGGATGGAGCGTCGTCGCTCCATCGAGGGTCATAAGGCTAGATCCACCCTGGGTACATCCCTGCCCATTCGATCACCTAGTATAGAACTGATCACTGAGGACCCCTTTTCATCTCAGGGTGTCCCTGAACTCTTAAGAGATACTTCTTCTGCACCACCTTCTCTTGTGGATCATTTCAGTCCATCTCCTCCTGTCCCCCCACCACTTGGTAATTCTGATGTAGCCCCGAATCCCCCGCCAGCTTCCATCCAAACTGGAAAAACAATCCCCAAAAACCAGCAGAGGAAGGTTGTGGCTCAGATAAATCATGGTCCTCCGCCCAAAAAGAGAATGAGGAAGGGGGGCTCCATACATAAAGGCAAAATTAGTCATACTGAATTTGGTAAGGGCAAGGGGAGGGGGACAGCCACAGCTTCTGCTTCTGCTTCTAAATCAACTGAAGGCACAAGACTCGATACTCCATCAGTGACCATACAAGACACTCCATCTCCCTTACTAGTCACTACCCCTCCAAATTCAAACTCTGAGGAGATCCTCCCGCTTGCCCCCACCTTGGAGTTTCTTGGGCAAATGCTCAGGACGCTCACTTCCCCAATCATGGACAGATTACGGGCCATTGAAGAGCGGTTAGGGAATCTGGAGCAGACCATTCACAATAAACTTGACATCCAGATGGCTGTTCCCGTATCCACTACAGTGACAGCTTTAGCCAGCTCATCAAATAGTTTAAAACCCTCTGTACCCAAGAAGCCCCTCCCAACTTCCTCCAACCTAGCTAAGGCGTCTCATATAACCTCTACCATTGCCACAACGGCCTCTCTCCCCGTGGCCAATCACCCTACCAAAAAAGTGGCCAACAATCCCTTGGGAACTTCAACTTCCAAAAAAGATTCTAGATCTGACATGCACCTGACTGGTGCCATTCCCAAGGGCGGAAATAACATGATACCTAGACCAATCCAGACGGTTGAAGAGAGGGAACCCCCTAGTATAGTCCAAAAACGCAGGATCCCCCAGGTTGAACTGCCTCCGGAATCACTACCTTATGTAGTGGTGCTCACGGGTGTTCCCACCCTTGACCCTGACAAGCGAGAAGGCCCACAACAACTTAAAAATAAGACCATGTATTGGCTGTCTAAGAACAGACCACTCCCTGGGAATGTAAATGGGGACATAGTGCATGTGCGCCGACTCCCTTGGTTGGGGGGGCGGGTGAAAGACATAGATGGCGACCTGATTGTGATCAACTTCAGGGACCCGGAAGCTGTTAGGCACATTCTGAGCTGGATGCCAGGGAATCTTGGCAAATCCCCCCAAAAAAAAAAAAAAAGAATAACACGATAAATTGACCTTGGGCACAACCTTGATGCCATAAGATACCAGCTTGACACGCTATACAAGCAAGCACCTCTTATGACACAGCTGCTTAAAACATAAACAACAGATAAATATTAACAAATAAATAAGACAAAAGGAAAAACACCTACACTTATACATATCTCTGTGGTGGTAAGGGGTGGCTTTAGTTAGGCATCATGTTGAAGTTGCTGTTCCTCTGTTTGTTATAATTTGTTTCATGGGTAGGTAAAAGGCTGTCTTAACGATGAGACAGAGTGCACTCTGTAGGTATTGGGGCAAGAAAAATGGATCAGAGGTCACAAGGTTTCTCTCAGGGATTTAAGGGAGCTGTCAGCTGCATGAGATATTCCGGTTATTTGCCTCAGTGTGCTGTGCTTGTACATAGGGTTTTGAGATTGAACCCCTATGCCACCATGGACCAGCGGAGAAATTTCCAAGCGAGGGGACAGTTTATTGTTCAGGAGGGGACAGCTTATTATTTAAAGTATTGCATTTCTACAGTGCTTTACACCAAAGCACTTTACAGAATTAAATGGTTGGATGAGAGGTAGAAATTGCAACCAAAAGTGAGGAGGTTTCAGTTGTCTTCCCTGGGAATCCCTATGTGGCCAGGGAGTTGTCAGTTGCCCATGGGTACCTACTCCTACCATCAAACCACCAATGTCAATGTTAAGGCCTGAGACCAGATCTTTTTTAGGTTAGGAGGTAGCACAACCCCCCGCCGTATTTATTTTACACACAAAGAATTATTAGACATCAAACATTTTTATAGTAATCACATTATTTACATCTTGCTTACAAGTGAGATCTAGCCTTAACAGAGACTCTAGTACATGGGAATCACCTATCCATAACTAGTTCCTGTGCAACCAACAAACATAATCATTCCGAATGAGATCATGACTGGTTCTGTGACCCTTCCTCTTAAACCCCCGTCCAGAGGATGGGTCCCTCCTTATGGGAGAACCGCACCTTCCCTCTCCCATGCTGGGAGCTCTCCCACCTTGGGAGTTCTTATGCAGGGGGCCCGGTTGCCCTTAGAATACCTCCCTCGGGCACCCCTACTACAAAGTTTCTCACTCCCCCAAGGGCCTGTGCTAGCTTGCTCCAGCTGCACCTGCACGGGTGGCTGACAGGTAAGGATCGCGTGACAGTGACTGCCCCAACCTTCTGCACCACTGCAACCTCCTTTCAACTTGCTGCCAGCATCCCTTGGAGGGTTCAGTGACACCAATGTTATTTTGGTATAAAAGGATGCCGTAAAGGGACCTGAAAGGTCCTCACCAATCATGACCTCAACCGCCACAGGCCAGGATGGTTCACCTACTATCTGGCCCCCGTACCGCATGCGTTGGCCACTCTAGGCAAGCCCACTCACTGGAAACTAAGCATGACCTTCTTTTGATAAGTGCACCCCATCTTACCAAAAAAAACGTTCACCTTTGATACCTCCGTAGGTATAGGTGATAAACCAGCTGTGTGCAACACTTACCAACCTTCCTGTTCAACCATGCTACCATCTCATTGGAGGCCCTGTGCCTGTATGTAGGGGTCCCGGCTGCCCTTTGGATACCTCCTTCAGGCACCCCCTACACCCACTGACTTACCAACTATCCTAGTCAATCTCGGGACACAGTTGCGCAATACTGTTAATGGTCTTGGGGTAACCCTGTGCCTGCCAAACACATTCGATATACAAGAGGTTCAAATACGCCATGTCGCGCTAGCAATTATTGCCTCACAAGTGCATGATTACCCTCCCCGGAAGCAGAAACCTCTGGGGCAATATTCTGACCAGTGTAGCTGTCCAGTTGGCCTGGCACGCCCCACCTCTTTCCTGCCAAAAATTAGCTGATATCCGTCCATCATTGCTCGCATTGCATCGACCCCGCTTGCCTACGTGCTGACAGTAAGCAATGAAGTATCCAGCAGCCACATCACTTTAATCATGTCATCCACCTGTGTTGACAGGAGAATACTGTACAGGATGAGAATATGTAAGGCCAGGACATGTACATGTTCCAGCTGACATAGCGGTTGTAACAGTCAGACTTCCGACTGACTGTCCTTAAAAAAACTGCGCATCCGCCAACCCGACTTCTGCCACCACAGTGGCTATGCCATTCCAGAATCAATGAGAACCACACTCTGTGGCTCTAACCCCAGCCGTCCCTGGGGTCCTACTGTGCCCCTGGCCGTCGGGCACCTAGTGAATGGCTTCAAGATTCTCCAGTGGACAGCGACCATTCCTTCCTTCCTTCTCAAAACGGGTAACAGTGACTTTCAAAGAGCTATTGGCCATTGACTATCTGTGAGCTGCCCACCACCACTTCTGACCCTTCTTTTCTTTGCCACAGGCTCACCTACACTCCATGTCCCATTGACCGATAGGCCGATAGGGGAAGGCTGCCCTACTAACGGCGGGTCTCAGCTGGTGACTTGCCAACACCCTCGAGGCTGACCATGGTCCTCGCCAGTATTAACGTGACTGTGGGGGAGCCTGGGCTTCTAGTTGCAGCTTTCCAACCTGCACAAGCCCCTCGAGCTGCTCTAGGGCTAGGCTACTGGAATCTGACAATATGCATGGTCGATCAATCTCACAATAAGCCTCATTGGAACTGACCAAAAAAAAACTCGATTCCACAGGAAATTCCCTCTCACCTGCCTCTCAGGGCCGCACAGTTTATAACACCCTCTCCTGTCCATTAGGACAACATGCAGGTTTATAACACCCTTGTGTGTCTTTTGAAAGCCACAGAAAAGGGAGCTTCGTAACCTTTACCTGTCCATCAGAAACAGGGGAACATGTGGCTCTAGAACACCGTTACCCGTCAATTAGCACAGCAGACTTGTAGCATTATAACACCCACTCTCACCATAAAAATCACTGTATATCTTTGTAACCCTTATCTCCCATAAAAACATGCATCTTTATGACATTTTCTGTCACTGGAGCAATACAACGTGCATCTTTATAACAGTTTCACGTGTCCATTATAACGGGTGTACCTTTAAACATGACTACATTAACAAGTTGCCCCTCACCATCAGCAACCTCTGATTTTCAAAGATAAAACTGACAACTTTGTAAATTCAATCAACTGTATGTGTCATTCTTCATACCACCTTCACCATCCTGTTCGAACCACATGCACCTTGTAGCACTTTAACCTTCCTATTGGAGCAGCAGACCATCTAGCTCCAACACACTTCTTGAGACCCGAGCCTTAGTCCAGCGCCTTGGACCACTCGGTCAAGAACATCTAGCTTGCAGCCCCGTCACTTGATCATCCAATCAGAATGTACAGTTGCACCTCACTCTCATCTGTCCATTAGAAAGGGTAGAGCATGTGGCTTTGCACAAACTTCCATGTCAATCAACACAGCTGAACATGCGTCTTTATGTCACCATCACCTGCCAACTCGCATAGCAGAACCAGCAGCATCAACATACATTCACCTGTCCATCAGCCAAGCAGATTATGACGCCTTCGTCTGTCCTCATCACGTGGCAATACGAACCCACCCCATTGACACAATGCCTCCTCAATTTACAGATGAAACACTAAATCCCTTTCTAAACGAAGATAATTGCTCCCGTTATGTGGGAGAGGGAGTGTGTCTCTTCCACCCACCTGCAATCAATAGGAAGATCAAGAAAACAGCCCCATATAGGAAAGTATATAAGGGCAGTAAATATAAAACAAGCATTTACAATGCAACGGTCTCGCCTTTGCAAAAGTTAGAGATATTGGCATTGTAAATGACAAAATTGCTATTTATGTGTTGGTTTTGAAAACAGATAAATAAATGTAATTGTCATTTACAATGCCAATAGCTTAATCTCTCCCAAACTTGAGACCTATAGCATTTACACCCACACATACACAGAGCCACACACACACAGAGCCACACAGAGACACACACAGAGCCACACACTCAGCCGCACACACAGAGCCAAACCCACAGAGCTACACACACAGAGCCACACACAGAGCCACACACACACACACAGCCACAACCACACACACAGAACCACACACACACACACAGAGCCACACACACACAGAGCCACACACACATAGCCACACACACACAGAGTGCCACACACACACACACAGTGCCACACACGCACGCAGAGCGCCACACACACACACAGAGTGCCACACACACACAGAGCGCCACCCACACACACTCACACAGAGCACCACACACACAGAGCGCCACACACACAGAGTGCCACACACACAGAGCGCCATACACACAGAGCGCCACATACACACAGAGCCACACACACACACAGAGCCACCCACACAGACAGACCACACACACAGAGCCACATACACAGAGCCACAGACACATACACAGTGCCACACACAAATACACAGAGCCACGTACACAGAGCCCCAGAGCATAATTCCAAGAGCCAGCAAAGGCTTGAAGCATAGGAACCAGGTTACACAGTATTCCCTTTTCATGGCTGCCTGCCCCCTCCTTCCTCCTGCCCCCTCCCTCCTCTTGGCAGCATGTTCTGCTCTCTGAATCAATGATCAGTTGAGATTTCCAAAGCTGGTCAGTCAGCATTCGGGCAGTCATCCCCCAGTTTAGGCCTATCACCTACTTACCTACTCATTGCCCGAGTTGTCTAACCTCATTCCCACAGCTGCTAAGCCTCTGCACATCTACTGAATAACACGGCAGCACTACACATTCCAAAACAGCTGCGCTAACACCCCATGGGTCGCCAGAAATGTACAATAGCTGCTTAAGAGGCATCTGCAATTACATTCCCTGGGTGTGTAACAGTCTTTAATGACATTTCCACAATCGTAAAGAATCTAGAATTATGTAGTTAGGCTTCCTTGTAACCTTTGACATTGGTAGTCACACTACAAGCGTAACGGGATATATACAGCTACATACTACAGGGACATTTACACACAAACGTTTCCTGGTTGTGGAGGTTACATCATCTAGTAATTCCAGTGTGTATACATGTATGGTTACATTCCACAGTCATTCCCTTGCATTAAGACATCTGGGACGGTACTTTTAGGGCATCCAGGCGTCTACAGCAACAATGCTTTGGCAGGTAGCCATCTATGCTTACATTCTCTTTGTAGGCAAGCGCTAGTTACATTCCCTTCACAGACAGGCCTCTTGGCACTGTCCCCGGTGAGAACAGAACTGTGTACCCGGCCGGCCCAGTGACCTCTAGAACATAAGAGTGCCAGAGATAAACCTGAAAATAAACTATACATTTGAATATTTATTACTAAAATACATCACTGTAGCACAAAATATCACCTTGCTCAGAACACCTTAAGCCTGGCCGTCTATACCCTATACTACGTGACTCATTACCCCACCCATAAGACCCCTGTAGATGGGGGCCCACCACTGACCTGCTCCGGTCCAGGCCTGGCGCCCCTCCTCCATGCCACTGGCTTTAGATGTGTGTCTGACCCTTCTGGGGGAGTGTGCCGGGGTCCCTGAGCCCCGGGTCTGAACCCCCCCGCCCCAGGTGTGCAGGGTACATGGATTTCACATGTTTTGAATGGACCCGTAGAGCGTCGGGTGGGCCTCTTTAAGGGGCAGACCCTGTTGCCAAGAGCTGCACTCATTCCCGAAGTGCCGAAATGTCCCTAAGCCTGGAGACGTCTATCATAGGTCGTTTATTCCACTTTAATAAGCCAGACACCCCTACGGCTTAATGCATAGTGGGTAATTCACAATCTGTGCACATCTAGAGGGTGTGCATGCGTATGAAGTCTGGGGTGCATCACATTCAAGCCGCCTGGAGGATCTTGACGGCACACAACATGCTAGTTGTTCACGGGGCCAGAGAGGGGGGGCAGGGGCAGTTAGGTGCACAACCCTAGGGTGCCTGGTCTGCTCACTGCTGGCCTGCTAGTCACTTGTGCAGAAGAGCATGGGAAGTGACGGATCCCGCCACTCCACCTGCTCTGAAGATATGCTAGCACCATGCGATGGCCCCCGAGTGGGCCCCCTCGGGACTCCCTAATGTTGGAGAAGCAACCTTTCATATAATGTATGTACAGGTGTGTGTGTGCGCGAGCCGCATCTTCGCGTGAGCCCACAGACTGTTGTAATGTACTAAGAGCTCTCTGGAAATGCACTGCATCGAATTGTGGTGTTAGAGCACGTCATGATTTTATTGTTGTGAGTACCTTTCCATGCACCTTTGCTGTTCTGTCGACTATGTGCTCGTCCAGAGAAGCCTAAAGAACTCCTCCTTTTAACCAAACGTCCCGCACCCCTTTTCTGCTTCTAGGACTTCTAGTGCCTAGATGCTCTCGGGTGAACGTGCTCGCTTATAAATAACTTACACGTTTATGTTTGCGGTTCTTGCCTGTGAAGCGCCCCGCCCTCGCACGTCATGCCGTGTTTATTCTAGATCGAATGTCCCTGGGGGTGATCTTCACTCCATAGCTGTGTGCACCAACCAGTATCGTAGGTTTCTGTCACACACACACGGGTTCCAGAGTATTTTCAACAGGCAGCTGGTGAAGGGGGGTGGAAGTAATGCCCCTCCCCTGATGAAACTGCCCCTTCAGATGTCCGGTGCCTTTTGTCTCACACACACACGGGTTCCAGAGTATTTTCAACAGACGGCTGGTGAAGGCGGGTGGAAGTAATGCCCCTCCCCTGATGAAACTGCCCCTTCAGATGTCCGGTGCCTTTTGTCTCTAAGCCTCGTCCTTTTCAGACTGGAGGCTCCGACTGTCTGCTGGGGTTTAAGGTTCCTTATCTTCTTTATGGGGCCATCTGGACCCATAAAGAAGATAAGAAAACTTTTTCTTCAGCAGTAAGTCAAGGAACTCAATCTGAAAAGGACGGGGCTGAGTGAGAAAGAAGAATGTCACTAGGATCCCTTCTCCAATGGCTGGCCACAGTTTAGGAGGCCAGCCATTGGAGAACATGGGCGGGGCTTAACCTCTCTAGTGATGTTCTCCTCTATCTCATTAAATGTCACCAGCGAGACTACGCAAATGCAGCCATTGCAGGCTGAGACCTAAAAAATCTGTGACATCAATAACGAAATGGGTGAACTCTCCCCAGGTGCAAAGACCTGAACATGCATTAATCTGACCCTTCAGCAACACATGGTGTCCATATCAGTGTAATGATTTGTAATTGTATGTAAAAAGGAGTCCTCCCTTGGATGTATGTGCATCCAGCCAGATGAATAATTTTGCCTTGGGCCCAACGATGCCGGAGATACAACCAAAGCCCAGTTCTGGTTCCTCTCTCACGTCTACAGTAAACGTGCCCCCTTCTCATCCCATGCATGGCAGCACTGAGCTCAATTTTGAAACTCACCATACCATTTCGGACCCCGCCGACCGCAGCCCCTCACAGTAGTGAGCATAGTGAAAAAGTGATATATCTAAAAGAGAAGGTACCCAGCAGTGTATTTAATCAGGGGTCCCCTTGGCAGGGTTAAGAACAGATAGGTGTGGATTGTTGAGGTAGTGTGACGAACGTGCTTAGAAGGTCGACATGTGTCAAGCCTTCATGGTCCAGGAGGGATCCATGGCGTTTCTTCAGACCAATGAAATCAAGTTTCCCTACCCTTAATCAGGGTGGGGTGTATGAATTAATAATGACTGGGTTCTGTCTAAGGATCTCTAGTGGTGATAAAAAAGGTCAATAGTACCTAAGGATAATCACCCTATTTAAATCTCACATTCCAGCCCAAATGAAAAGGACTGCCATTGCCTTAGGCCAGTGCATTGGACAGCATAATAACTGCAGTGCAAATGAGTCAGATGCGGAAATTTGCATGTGACCTACTCCTCACTCTGCCTGACCTCATTAGAGCTTCTGTGGAGACATGCATGCAGCCAAGCCTCGCCCCCAGCCAACCCCCAGGCCCGGGGCAAGAGCTACGAGCCTAGAGGTGGCCCCGACTTCCCTATCGCATTTTAACTGCAGTGCTTCAGTTTCTGTGAGGAATACTGATACCTTTGGGCAGGGCTTTAAGTGGAATGAAATAACTAGGGGGTCTCTCAAAGGGGCGTGGTCAATGTGATTAGGGGTGTGGCTTAAAACCCCAAAGCTAAAAATCTGTGCTTAGCATAGCGTGCTGCCAGACTTGTATTTTGCTGTTCCCGTCATTGCGTCCAGACATATGATACAAGGCACATCATACTGACAAGTCCCGACTATTGGCCTTTTCAATGGTTGCTAGTTGCATAAGATAAATAAGCAGCACATATGGCTTGTATATTTATTTATTTATTTATTTATTTATTTATTTTTGGCATTTTTATTGCGCATACAAATACCCGAAGGTGTCTCGGCGCATATGTGGGCTAGCAGGATCAGAACAGCAGAAATTCACTGATTAAACAGCCATGTCTTCAAGAGCCTGCGGAAACTCATCAAATTAGGGGCGTTTTTGATAGTAGGTGGCAAGAGATTCCAGAGTTTTGGCACAGCAACTAGGAAGCGTCTGTCTCCCCAGGTTGCCGTTCTTGTGCGGGGTACCAGTAGGAGGCAGGTGTTAGCGGATCTCAACAACCTTTTAGGGGTGTAAAGTTGAAAAGCCTCAGTCAGAAACTTGGGTCCGGCGCCATGCACTGCCTTGTAGGCAATGCAGAGGGTCTTGAATTTAATTCGGCTCTCTACTCTAAGCCAATGAAGCTGGCGAATGGCAAGAGTAGTAGGCTGGCGGCGAGGAATGTCTGAAAGAATTCTGGCAGCCGCGTTCTGTATAGACTGCAGTTTAGATAGCACACGTTTCTGGGAGTTAAGAAATAGGGCATTTCCATAATCGATTTTGGAACACACCAAGGTGGTTACTAGAGACTTCCCAGCTGAGATAGGGAGGTAAGGCAGCAGTTTCTTAATTTTTTTTTAAATAAAGAAGGCAGATGATACAACCTTGTTGACATGATGGTTGAATGTTAGCTTGCTGTCAAAAATAACTCCCAGGTTCCTTGCCTTTTCCACTGGGACAGGTGGGGAGCCCAACTGGTTGGGCCACCAAATGGAGGACCATTCTGGGGAGAGATTGCCGAAGGTCATAACCTCAGTTTTGTCCGAGTTAAGCCTCAGGCAATTGGAAGACATCCATGTACTGACAGCAAGCATAGCCTCCTGGAAATTGGCTGCCACCGCTGTGCCATCCTTGTGGACTGCCAGCACCAGTTGGGTGTCGTCTGCATAAGATGTCAGTCGCACCCCGTGGGCCTTTATTACCCTCGCTAAGTCCGCTACGTAGATGTTAAATAACGTGGGACTTAGCGAGGAGCCCTGTGGAACTCCACAAGGTAGTGCATATAATATTGAAAAAATGCCTGCTTAAAGCCCTGGTGACCCACCGCTAATTTTTAACAATAGCTGGTTCAGGGAGTTAGAGAAGGTGACAAATAGATTCATTTGGGCTATGGGCAAAACACGCCGCAGTCAAAAAATGTTGTCGCTCCCAAGAGAGAGAGGTGGGCTGGCGGTACCGGACTTTAAGGCATATTATTGGGCAACAGTCTTGCAATACATCAGAGGTATGCTGGGGGGGAGTGTTACAGATAGATGGAGAGGTAGAGATGGTGTCCCAGACGTATACGAACTTGTAGTGAAAGATTCCAATCAATGGTTACTTACATATGAGGAGAGGAGCTATTACAAAAAAGTAAGGTTCAAGACTTTGGTGACCGCAAGGTTAGTCTGGTCTGGGATAAGGAGAAAATTAAAACTAGGGAGAATGAATTATTATACCCCTCTGTATGGGAATCCATCGCTGCCGGGGGTATTTCATGACCCAGTTATGAGGGGTTGGGATGCACTAGGGGTTAAAACTATTGGGGATCTTATAGGGGCAGCCGGTCTGATCTCTTTTGAGCAGGCACAACGCATATATAATTTAGGGCGTAGAGACTTTTTTAAGTATCTACAAGTGAGGTCAGTTTTGCTAAAGAAACAGGGGGGGACATGAACTTTCAAAGAGTTGAACTGTTGGAATGTGTAAGGGATGAAGGGGGATCCTCTATCTCGCAACTATACGGGGAAATTTGTAAATATAAAGAGGATGATTGTGGTAGAATGTACGAGAAGTGGAGAGGCAAACTAGGTCTAACAGGAAACGAGGCAGAGAAGTCATTAAAACTGTCAAATTCGGTCCTAAGAGTGGCAAACCTACAATCTCAACAATATAAGACTATGTTTGAACTTTACTACACTCCTCATAGAAAAGCGCAGTGGGGGGGAACAAAAAAATCTTTGGAACAATTTTTTGCTGATTCTCTGGGGATTCATTTCATTTTGACTGATGAAGTTATGATTTTGGGTGTAGTGAGGGAGGGTGTAGAAGTTCTACACCATGAGTTTCTGTATTTAGCTATGACCCTCAGTAGACTATGCATAGCCACACTCTGGAAGGATCCTAACCCCCCAACGTTACAGCAATGGATCTCTCGGGTATTGGCCATATATATCTTAGAAATGGCCCTATATGAAAAAAAGGGGGAGGGAAAAAAAAGAAGGTGGACGGAGGATATGGGCCCCAATAATTGAATGGAAACGGAGGCTGGGTGAGATATAAGATGAAATGGGGGGAAAGAATAATGCAATTAAAATTAAGATTGTATGACATTTCTTGATGATGGTTTTCTATTGTTCTTGGGATTAAATTTTCCCTTCTTATGATTCACTTTTCCCAGTCTATAGCTCTTTGTGTTTTTGAAAAATGCATTATTTGTTTTGAACCTGATGATAATGCTTTCTGAATTGTAAGTTACTTTTGTTTCTCTGGCAATGTCTTATGAATTTGTAACTCTGATGTTGATGAAAAATAAAAAAGGTTAAAAAAAAAAATAAAGCCCTGGTGACCCCATTAAAATGTTTCAGCTCCTGAGTTTCAAAAAGAGAAGGGAAATCCAGAGAGAAAATGACTCTTTAAAGGATTTCAAAGCTCACCACACACTCATCAATGTGCCTACTGTCACTGCAGTCCGGAAAAAAAAAGGACCGCCTGTGCCAGGACACAAAACAGAGCCCGATAGAGACCCGTTCCGAGGCCCCTTTAAAAAAACTGCTGGTGCTCAGGCCCATTGAGACCCGGCCCACTTAAAGCCCTGCCTTTGGGCAATAGTGGGCTCTGTGTGCCATGCCTTCTTCTGTGAGAATCCCCTCATATTAGTCTAAAACAGTGATCTCATATTACTGTTTTTTTCCCCCATTTAATTCTTGTTTTAGAAAACACAAATGAAGTGTCCTGCTGAATACGTGATGATGAAGCCCCCTCCTTAAGGGAAGTGCTAACAGCCATCCCACACCCATCCAACACAGGCGTCACTAGTCAGGTGACCCATAAATAGGTGGGTGCACGTGCCCCGGGCCAGTTCCCTAACCACATACTGGTTTGTTTGCTCAGGTATTAAGGCTGTCGGCCTCAGGCCTACAACTTTACATAATCTAAGAAAGGGCGTTCGTAAACCAAAGTTTTAGAAAGATTAGCATTCTGAGCCATTGTGAGTTTACTGAATAAAAGCGAGTCAGTGCCTGTCTGAGTGTGTTTTAGAAGTGTATCGAGAGCCCACGGTGGCGGTAAAGAAGAAAGCGTTTCCGGTCCGCGTGCTGCTGACCTCTGCGTCACACCATCCAGCGCCGCCCGCTAATCCGTGAGGTGATTCATTTATCATACCCGCAGTTGGACTCTGCTCTGCATATCTCCATCCCGCCCTTCTGTTTTTATCAGTAGAAGCTTTTCACATCGCAGTAGCTCGGACGGGTGAAGAAACAGGACGCTTTTATTTTTCTATAACATCTTAACATCTGGGGCAGAAAATGAAGTTAACTAGAGTGAACTTGAAAGCATACTAAGAGAAACGTGTATTTATGTGTGTCAAGCTGTCCTTAGGGACCTTACTAGATTGCTAAAACCCAGTTTCTGCATCTCTTTTGGCCATCAATTCTCATTAGCGTGCACTTACTCTGTGCATGGATCGGCCAAAGGCACCTTTATGTCACATCACTCTATTGCAGAATCGGTCTGAGTGTCAGAGCCAATAAAGACAAACGCAGGGCTTGTCACTGCCCCTAAACTTAGCTTCAAATCAGTTGAAGGCATAGTAATCTCAGGTCTGGCCCATTTAGGGTTGCCACCTTTCCCAGAAAAGATATTGGTCATATGTTCAGGTTTTAAGATTCTGCAACGGCCCGCACAGGAAAATTAAAAGGAACTTTATATGAAAAGGCAGGTTTCATTTTTAACATGGCCTTCCTTTCTTTGTTTACTTTAATTATCAGTCATGGATGATTAAGACAGCTTCAGAACACATTTAAAATGCTTCTTTTTATATTTATTGTTTTACCTATGTGCAGATCAGGGGGGAAAATATCAGCTTTAGGCGATTTTACAAATTTTTGAAGGGACTGGGAGGTTCAAATACTGGTCATGCCAGTAAACAAACGGTCAGGTAGCAACCTCAGGCACGACCATTAGATGTGGTTTCTCATACTACAGTCATGAGATGCTAGCACTCAATGTCAATGAAAGGGTTGAGGGAGATTTCACCAGGGCTGGACTGGGAACTCAAACTGGTCCTCGCAATTGAGTCGGGCCAGCCACTGGAGAGGGGGGAAGCGGGGGGGGGGGTGGGGGGGGGTTTCAGTGCGCATGGAAAGCACTGCAGCTGCTTTTGTGATAGGGGTCCAATATTGTAGCACTGCAGCAATACCGGCTCCCAGTAACAAAATGGCCCCCCAGTGGTCCAAAACCAGCCCCCCACCCTGGCGGCCCGCAGGGTAACGCCCGGTGCTCGCTATGGCCAGTTAGGCCCTAGGCTTCACATCGTAAGTCAACTTGAGGTCAATTGATAATTACCCTATCAGGGTTGTACTGTTATTCTTCCTCCCCAAACTGGTCCACATTCACCTTCAGGGAGTAAGTTGAGCACTCTCTACTCACCTGTGGGTCTTCCAACCACCACCCAAGCTTTGTAGCGAACAACAACAAGTGGGTCATTTTTGGCCCAGTGCCGAAGCCATCAACACAGCTGATAATGTGGATTACAGGAGTAGTCCCTGCAGTGCTGAGTTCCGTTGCTTTACACACTCCTCTGCCAAATCTAGAGATTTAGGACCTCAGGTACCTACAGTCAGGGGATGGGAATGCTCCACTCTCCCTTTTAAATGAAGCCTAGGGACTGCAATTTAGCAAAAAGAGTCCACCTGATTGGTAAATTAAAACAGTCTCTCAGGTGCTAAATAGATTGTGCCATATTGTATGTGAATCATCTGTCTCCCCCTTCCACCACAGCTATTCTACAATTCTCCATGAGCTTGCAAAGAGGAGACCAGAACCCAGCGACAAAATATAACCTGATCTGCCCATTGGAAAAACTGCCCATTAATGCAAGTGGACTCTTGAGTGTGGATGAACACTGCTACAAGATTCAGTCCAACAAACCAGATGGCAGCACAATACTCTGCGTACATACCTCCTGAAGAGTTTATTGTATCTTGGACAGTCTAATTAACAAGCAGTACTTCAACTTGCAACTGTGAGGCATTGCGACAATTGAAGCAGCAGATCACAACAGACAGGAGTTTATGGACTCAATCTCTCGCTTTCAATCCAAGCACATGGCCAATGAAATTTCATGCAGAAATGGCGGTAATCAGTGGTGGCTCGTCCGCGATGGCAGAGCAGCGTCGCCCCCCGGCTCAGAGCAAGCAGATGAAAAAGAAAAAAATATTTACTATTGTTTTATTTTTCAGCTGCTGGCCGAGCCAGTGTGTGCAGGGAGGGGCGGGCCGGGCCATAGGAGTGGGGAGGAGCAGGCGCGGTGCGTCCATAGGGGCGTGGGGGCGTAGCCCCCCCGTCCGCAGCCACCCGCAGCCGCCCGCAGGAGACACCGAGGGAGAACTGACAATGCATGCCAGTCAGCATGACGTCAGGAGGCGTCATGTTGATTGACATGATTGTCACCAGGCAGGCAGCAACACGAGTGCGCAAGCGTGGGGACGGAGGGTGAATTTTTTACCCTGCCCACGCATGCACACTTGTGTTCAGGCTTTTTTGCGCATGCCCATTAGGAGCCCTTCGGTCTCCTAATGGGCATGCTGTGGGCGTAGAGTAACCTGTGCCCCTGCAGCGCCAGGATTGGCTGCAAGGGGCAGCCAGTGCCATTCGACGACGTGAAGGTGCCAAGGGCTTGAGGAGAAGAGGAGTTGCGGACCCGGACTTGTTGTCATCATTCTGTGTTACACTGGTACTAATAATGTTGAAACCTACGCCCGACTGGGTTAACAAGTGTTAAAATGACAACATAATGCATTAATACTTTCACAAAATGACATCCATTATGGCACAAAATTTGCCATTTCTTGCTACATAATTTAGTCCTCCCTTGCCGCGTATTTAAAGTCACCCTGGCAATAGTTGTTCCTGTACATAGTCACAAATTTAAAAATATCTAGAACAATACACAAATGACTGTGACACTCTAGAATATAAGGTCTGAGCTGTACTAATGTGTATTCGGGATTGGAGGACTCAGGTTCGAATTCCAGCTAGATAGATCAGGGAGTAATGTACCTACAGCAGTGATCTTTCTGTAACCTGCAGGTCACATAACTGATGAATGAATGATGTATGGATGCAGGATGGGTGGGTGGGTGGATGGATGGGTGGATGCATGAATGATGTATGGATGGATGCATGGATGCATGCATGATGGGTGGATGCATGATGGATGGATGGGTGGATGCAGGAATGAATGATGTATGGATGCAGGATGGGTGGGTGGGTGGGTGGATGCATGAATGATGTATGGATGGATGCATGGATGCATGTATGATGGTATGGATGAATGATGGATGGATGGGTGGATGCATGAATGAATGATGTATGGATGCAGGATGGGTGGGTGGGTGGATGGATGGGTGGTTGCATGAATGATGTATGGATGGATGCAAGGTGGTTCGGGCTCGTTCGCTGCGGTGCAATATGCAAATTAGTTTACGCCTCACCACTTTCAAATGTCACCAGCCGCCCCTGGGGAGGAGGAGTGGTAGATGTGCACTTTTAAGTGTGATTTTCAGTTTGGCTGGCAGTCTGAGGCCAGCCAAACTGACAGACGGCCGGCCAAACTGACATGTGCACTTAGGTTTCTCCTGCTAGAGCGCGCAGTTTTCCCCAGGTCACCCGGGATACCAATTCTCTAACACGCACTGGGCCCTTGGCGTGAAGAACACATTAATTTCGTTTGGGTGAAACTGGGTGAGGATTTCTCCTCCTGCACGCTGCTAGGAGTAATCAAGTTTGGATTTACCTCTGCTTACCATGCACCCGACTTACCACAGGCGCAATTCCTTGACGGACCTGGAGCTGTTAAAGAAAAGTAGACAGGCCTAACATCCAATACACCTTAAAATCCTTAAAATACTTTCCACAGTTTTGTAAAATGACCACAGACACCTGATTAAGTTCGAGTTTTTATATAAGATTTCAAAGTGAAGAAGCCAAAATAATAAGCGATACACAGAGTAATATATCAAACATCAAAATCAGTACCAAAAGGTAACTTTGCACAAAAAATATGACCATTTAGAATATATGGGAAACTACAGGGAGAAGTTTTAGCACATACTATTCACTGCAACGTTATACTAGAACATAGGAATGGGATGGGACCTAGAACATGTACTTAACCTAAGTGTTCAGAATATTCTTGCTAAGCTCACTGCAAACCACTAAAGGAAAGGGAAAAACGGGAACATGCTATGGTTTATAAAATCAATGAATTTCTAAAGGAGAGGGGGAGAGAAGGAACCAACTAAAATTCAGGCACATATAAGTTCAATGGCAATAAGGCAATAACACAGGTAAGAATGTTTAACTGATCAGACGAGAGAGAGAGAGAAAAAGAGATACGCAAACCCACAATCTATATTTACCTAATTCAGATTGAAGACCAACCCTGGCCACGGGTCAGTTGGGAAGACGGGGACAGGGACCCTCAGAAAAGGAATGCCAGACTGTGAGCAGGTACAGCTCACGGAGAATAAGGACAGGATACCCCTCAGGTTCGGATCAAGGACTGGGCCTCCCAGGGTACGACCAACACCCACAGCTTCGGACAGCAACGCCTGCGTTACCCCCTCCTGCAAGTAATCCGCCAGAAACCCCGATTGGATTTTCGAATTCCCCAGCAAAGTGCTTCGCCAGCACTTAGGATTTTCCACCCCTTGGGAGTTTGTGGAAAGTATGGACAAAGTGCTCCGCAGCACTTTTCAGGCTTGAACACCTATTGAGATCGTAGGGTCAGTGACAGGTCTGCTACTCGGACAAGTCGGACAATTTTCCTAAGCTAAACTAGGGTAGTTATACAGTTTTGGGGACCCTCAGACCACCCCCTAATGTTGCAAGTGACAGTTTCCCATATTGTGATTGGTCAGGAGAGGTGGTGTGGTCTTTACCACCTCCTAAATTCAACGTTCCCATCATAATTATTCAATTTTCATACCCGCCCCCTTGGTTCACGTTCCCATGCATAGAATACAACAGTACAGGCTAGTCTACAATAGGTAGCAACAGTATTGCTTTTTCCAAGGTGAGACGCCGTATTCCCAGCGATGTTCCCAGGCGCATTGTGCTTCAGGTGCCAGCTGGCTAGGTTTAGCTTCTGCGCAGTTGGAACTTTCTCCGGTCATGTGACGGTGCCCAGCAGAGCCTCAAGCATGGCTCCGCTCATGATCACCCCAGCCCAAAAGACGCGGTACATGAAAAGTAAGCGAAGACAAATTAGAATCATACATAAAAATGATCGCACTGTATACCATGATAAAAGATAACCAACCCTTACTTTATAATAACTATAGCATTAAGGATTAATGCGAAAGAATAGATAGGCTAAAAGCTGCTGCAGTAAGCAGAGAGCGTGGTAAGAGACAAGCGGCCATATTTAGCATCAATGCGCATGAGCACAGAATCCCTCCAGAATGCGAGTGCGTCACATCACATGGGTATGACCGACGCATGCGCAGACTGAATTTGCGGCAAAGCAGCCATTTTCAGTGCAAGCTTCGTTAGTACGTGAAAAGACAAACAAGCAAGCATCCTAGGGACACCCGCGTGTAGGGGAAAACACTTTACAAATGACGAACAATGGTGTTAATATTATTATGTAATTCAGACAAGGGTTTTGCATACGAGCAAGGCGCTATACGTGCGAATCCTTGCTCCATCAATCCCCTCTTTGATGATATTTACTATCATCACTACATGAAGGAAACAGATGCCAACTTTTCTCATTCATTCATATCGTCCATTTCGATTTCAATAAACTTATTGTTTAGTTTTCTTTCAGCTTCCCTATGAGAGTGGTGATTTTTCGCCTTTTTATAAATTGCACTCTTCAGCTCTTCTAATTCTAACTCATCAATGTTTCTTTTCACCCCCCTCGGATTTACTGTGTATTTCTTTTTACACTTCTGACATTTGCAGCAGATAAAAATGATCAATACAATCACACCTATTATGACTATTGGCATCAGTATTTTCCACAAAATATTTCTACCTAGATTAGTAAACCAACTACCTATAGAGGAGAGACCTCCAGTCAGTCTCGTCCAGGCACTGTCAACCTCCAATGGTTTGAGTTCTTTTTCCAAATTAGTTATGTTCCTCACATATTGTTTTAATTCGATACTCTTATCAGGAATGTAGGTGCAACAATGTTGCGCTCTCAGCATTCTACAGACTCCGCCCTCTTTTGCTAATAGGGTGTCAAGGGCAAGACGGTTTTGTAAAACCATTGATCTGATCGCAACCATTTCAGTATTGACCAGCAGGAAACCAGCAGCAGTGTCCGTTGATAACCGGTCCACTACTGTAGACAATTTGCAGATTCTATGGGTGTTCAGAACTACCCCCATTCCAGGTATCAGTGCACTAAAAATATCACCTACAATTTCGCCTACACTTTCGCGTCTACTACGCACTAAGCCATTAGTTTCATCATCGCTTCCAGCTGCATTGTTCACATGGTATATTTTCGGGAAAACAATGCCAAAGTAGCAGCTCCCATACCAGTGATCCGGCAATTTGAAATAAGCCTTGTTCCCACATATATAATATATTCCGGGAAACACAGGTTCTGACCCGTTTTTGAAACCCCAACCTCCAATTACCTTATAATTATGTTCACACTCGCTGGAACCGATGAATACATTGTTATAGTACTCTGTCCTTTCCCTATGGATACAAAGTTTCCCTTTTCCTTCAAAATCCAGCAACAAGGCAGGACTGGCTTCTCCTTCTGAGGTGTTATCCATGTGCTCAGCCCACCTAGGAACTCTTTCCTTCTCGTCATTTGCCTTCTTCTGAAACTTTTCTCTCCTTCTATCTGCCATCTTTATAAACATCTTTTCCTGCTCTTGCAGAGAACAGGTCAGATTGTCTTCTCTTGCTTGATCTAAGTCTATGTTACCTATAGTCAGGAAATATTCTCCCATATAGCGGGTCACGTCACTTGTAGTATGTACACGGTTCAAATGTCTTCTAATAGGAAGTTCAGAAAATACTACGTCCTCATTTGAATAATAGTACTGCAAGGTGCTTCTATAGAACAAGCTAGCCAATATACTACAGGATATTCCATAGGTCAAAGGTAGATGGTGGTATGTCACGCCTTCAGCCACTGAAGTTGGCAGCTTCATGCAGACATAACAGTCCTCTATTTCCATAGCTTCTACATAATGCACTAACAAGTTAGCAAAAACATTTAAGTGCGTCCTGTTCTTCATTTTGTGAAAGTGTAGTCCATCCTCATCTGGTGCTTCTAAATCAGGTCGTGTGTGTGTCAGTCCTACTCTTTTGTCGCGTCTTTCTAGTCTTCGTGGTGTTTCTGCAGTCGGTACAACCCCTACATCTACTGCTTCGGGTTCAGTAGGGGACAAGTTAGGATTCTTACTTATCATAAAAGGTAGAAAAACTGTTAGTCCTATCCACATTACTATTAGCATAGCTACACTACACAAGCATATCTTACAACATGTTTTGAGACACCCACAGCGGGATCTCCCAGAGACACTCGGATCAGACATTTTTAGCTTACAGGTGGCTTTTGCTACCCCTCTTCGTTTCTTTGCACCAAAGGCTCACTTCAGGGCTCGCTTAAGGAGGGTCTTCGTCCGAACTCCGATCAGCAATGGACTCGTTGTCACTGTTGCCACTGTGGTGAGGCTCGTCAATCTCTTCCAACACAAAGTACGTCCACTCAGGGCTCCGATACAGTCGGTTCTGTTTCTTTATTCTGTCGCTCTTTCTCAGCGATTTGCCTTGGGCTGCATTCCTTTCACTTAAAGCCCTTTTTCGGTCTTTATCGTTTTCTTCGACTGTCTTTAGTCTGAGCCTTAGTCTTTTGACGTACCGAGGTGTACTTCTTCCTCCGTGCCTCCCTGTGGTTGAGGAGACTTCTCCCTCTTCGTGCACTCTTTTCACTTTTTGTTGTGGCACTTCTGATTCTCTGCCTGTCTGACTAGTTCCAGGTCTTTCGTCTATCTCTTCTGCCTGGTCGCTAATCTGTCCCTGCTCAGATTCAAATCGCACTTTCTTTTTACTTTTTGTTACTGTTGTTTCCGTTGTCTGAGCACTTTGATCTAGTTCTATCTGTTCCTGTTCATGCTCTTCGACCTCTTCGCTTTCTTCTGCATGAACGTCAGCCCTAATTTCTAACTGTCCCTCTCCACTCTCGGGAGTTTCAGGAGGAGTGTCGATGTCTTGATCTGACCCTACTTGGCCTACTTCCTGATCAGGTGGGTTATGGCTTTCATTGACCTGACCTTCTCCTTCTACTCCTGACTCACCTGGACTATCCCACTCACTGTCTAAGTAGGAATATTTCCTTGTTCGTATTGGATCATGAACTGGTTCGTCGGCGGGATACCATTCAACGTCTCGACTTGTGCTCGGCAGTTCGATGTCAGCTAGCTCCGGACTCTCTTCCTCGGAGGTCTCTTCAGCTGTGCTGCCTTCAGCTCCAGTCGCGTTTTCTCCAGATACCCGCTTTGTGTGGCTGGCGTGGATCCACTTCGGTACACCAGCGCACTTCACAGCAGTGGTAGTGACGAGGATCACTTGTCGTCGCTTTCCCCACCTTGGCTTCAAGCAGCTGCTCCGGGTGTGTTTCTTTAACACCACCCAGTCTCCTGGCTGCAGGTTGTGTGCTGGAGTCTTTGGCCACTCGTCTTCAGTCTCTCCAATCTGCTGAGAGAGAGAACGCACTTGGTCACCCAGCTGCTTGCAGTATTCTAGCACCATATCATCAGAAATGCTTAGCAGTTTGTTTCCGGGTACCCATGCCTGGCGCATCACTCTTCCCATCAACACTTCATGGGGACTTAGGCCAGTCTTTCGATTCGGGATACTTCTCAGACTCATCAGCACCAGGGGTAAAGCTTCTATCCAGTTCATTTTTGTGGAATCACACATTTTTCCCAGTCTGGACTTCAGAGTGCCATTTATTTGTTCCACTACCCCAGAAGCCTCTGGGTGGTAGGCACAGTGCAGTCTTTGCTTCATTTTGAATGCTCTACAGAGTTCCAATAGGACATCGTTGGCAAAATGCCCACCTTGGTCCGTTTCGATCGTCTCTGGGATCCCATACCTAGGTATCAACTCCCTGAGCAATAGTTTGGCTGTGGTTATAGCGTCATTTTTCTTAGCTGGATATGCTTCCACCCACCTAGAGAATAGACAAACTATGACTAAAACATATCTATATCCGTTGCATCTGGGCATGGTTATGAAGTCTGCCTGGATTCTTACGAAGGGACCTACTGCCTTTCCAATAGTACTCTGTTTCACTACAGTCTTCTTTCCTGCATTGAATTGCTGACACACTAGGCACCTCTGGCAAAGCCTGTCCGCCTGGTCCCTGAACTTTGAATTGCAGAACACTTGTTCAAACACCCGACACATCGCATCTCTTCCCATATGTGTTGGCTCATGTATCATTCTGACCATGGGGTCGATCAAGCTATCAGGCAGTACAGGCACCCCCTCCGGATTTACCACCACACCATCTTCTCGCAACTCGCACTCCTTTGCGGCCCACCTGCCTTTTTCTTGCCTGTCTGTGGCTTGTTGTATCTCTCTTAATTCTTCCCACGTTGACACATTATCAAACAACATAAGTTGGCAGCTGGTTCCATCCCACCGGGCAATTTGTAGGGACATCTGGTGTCGGGCACAAAACTGTGCAATTTGGTCAGCGTACCTATTACCGGCAGTCACATCATCATTTCCAGATCTGTGAGCCGCACACTTGACCACAGCCAATTCTTTGGGTAATTGGATGGCTTCCAGTAAGTTATGCACTACTTTCCCATTTCGGATAGGTGTGCCAGAGGAAGTCATGAATTCTCTTTGCAACCACAATTGGCCGAAGTCATGAACAACCCCGAAACAGTACTGACTGTCTGTGTAAACAGTAATTCTTTTGTTTTTTCCCCTCTTGCATGCTCGAGTTAACGCTATAAGCTCCGCCACTTGTGCAGATTTCACCTCGCGCATGTAAGATGCCTCGACGACTCCTGTCAGAGTAACCACAGCATAGGCAGCACTCAGACTCCCACTCTCATGTCTCAAACACGAGCCATCCACAAACATTGTTTTATCCCCGTCCCGTAGTGCTATTTCACGGATGTCAGGACGGGGCTTGGTGCTATATTCAGTCAGATCAATGCAATTATGTTCCCCGCCCTCATCCGATTCTGCATCCAGAGGGACAGGTAACAGTGTCGCAGGATTTAGGACATTGCACCGGGAGATAGTTATATTTTCAGCACCAATCAAAATTCTCTCATACTTAGTCAGCCGACTAGGTGTGAGGTACTGGGTCCTAGTTCTAGTCAGTAGGATGACAACAGAGTGAGGAACATAGACAGTGACGGGATGTCCCATGACAATGCTCTCACTCTGTTCTAGACTGACGCAAGTAGCAGCAACGGCTTTTAAGCAGCCAGGCAGTCCAGCCGCCACTGGATCTAGGGTGGCCGAAAAGTAGGCGACTGGTCTTCTGACTGATCCGTGCTCCTGGGTCAGGACTGAAAGAGCACAATTTTCTCTGGTGTCACAGAACAGTTCAAAGGGTTTATTGTACTCAGGCATACCCAATGCAGGTGCGGTACACAGACAGTTTCTCAGAGTTACCCAAGCATTTATGCTCTCACTGTCCCAGTGGACGGGATCTTCCACTCCTTTCTTTGTCATATTTATCAGGGGTCGGGCTAGAGCCGCAAATCCTGCAATCCATTGCCTGCAGTAACCCACAACTCCCAAGAACATTCTCACTTCTTTCTGGGTTGTGGGCAGTTCCATGGCTTTAATTATTTTGATCCTTTCGGTAGTGACCTTCCTGATTCCCTTTTCTATCTGGTGCCCCAGATATTTTACTGAGTTTTTACAGAATTGTAATTTGTCAGGCGACACTTTATGTCCTCCTTTTCCTAGGTGATTCAGCAAGGCAATCGTGTCAGTGACACAGTCAGACTGGGTTTTAGATGCCACTAACAGGTCATCTATGTACTGCACCAAAACAGACTCTCTCGGCAGCACTAGGGATTCAAGGCACTTTTTCAGTATCTGGTTGAAAATCGATGGACTTTCGGTGTACCCTTGAGGGACACGATTCCAGACATAGATATGGCTGTCGAATTCAAAACTGAAAAGGAATTTGCTTTCTGGGTGCAATGGGATGGAAAAGAATGCGTGGCACAGATCGATGACAGTGAACCATTCTGCGTTCCAAGGAATCTGGTAGAGTATTACTGCAGGGTTGGGTACAATAGGACAGCAAGGCACAACAATTTGGTTCACCTTGCGCAAATCTTGCACCACCCGGTACTTCCCACTAGGCTTTTTGATCCCAATGATAGGCGAATTACAAGGGCTGCTCAACACTTCTTCTATTATTTCTGCTTCTAACAGCCTCGTGATTTCAGTCGCTACTCCTGCCTTCACTTCTGCACTCATTTTGTACTGTCTGGTTTTGGGGTATACAGCATTTGTTTTTATTGCTATTTTAACCGGGTCCACATTTGCCATCAGGCCTACATCCTTTCCCGTGAAATCCCACACTTCAGGTACTACTCTTAGCTGAAGTTCCTCAGGTAAATCCTCAATTGTCAAAGGCTTAATATCAGCATCTTGTCTGACTAACATCAGTTTGTACAGGCCATCTTCATCGGGGGTCTGAATTTCAACGCCATTTGGTGTGCAGTAAATGGTACAACGCATCTTGCACAACAAATCACGTCCTAGTAGATTTACAGGACTGGAATCACAAACCACAAATCTGTGCATTTCCTTGAAATTTCCTATAGAAATCTCCATTGGTTCAGTTACAGGGGTACTTATTATCTGATTTGATACGCCCACTACTTGGATCGCTTCTCCCGAGAGGGGTAGGTTAGGAACATCCACTGTTCTTACAGTAGATCTGGTAGCACCAGTGTCCAACAGAAAGGTGACGTCTTTGCCTTCAACCTTTCCTTCAATGTATGGTCCAGTCTGGTCTACCGGTAAGGAGGCGCCAAGTACGCACTCCTCATCCTCCCCTCTCAGGCCCCGTCAATCTTGATCTTCACAAAGGAAGGTATCACTTAGCAAGTACTGTGGAATGACTGCATTTCTTTCACTCTCAACCTCCCATACTTCCGCCCTCTCATTCTGCTGACCCTGACTCTTAAAATTCTGTCTAGGAGCGCGAGGTACTGGAGGTAATTTTACCTGTTGCTGGGTTTTCCTTGTCCCCTCTTTCGGCACCTGTGGATTTAAACCATTTACAGGGGCATTACCAGCCTGTAGGTGTGGACACTCGTCTCTCCAATGCCCCATCTGGCCGCACCCATGGCACGGAAACTTTTTCATGGCCTCCTCACGACTCATTTTAGGTCTGGGCTTTCCTCCCCCCCCAGAATTGGTGTTCGGAACATTATTATCAGAAGTCATTTTACTTAACTGTTTTTCTTGCTGTTCGGCTAATTTTACCTGTGCCCACATCACTTTCTCCTTGAGGGCTTTCTTTTTATTTTCAATTTCATCTTCGCAGTATTTCGCATATTTCAGGACATCATCTATGGGCTTTCCCTGCCAACTGATTTTGTTATCTCGAATCCATTGTGATATTTCAGGCCTTAATCCTAGCACAAATCTGTAACTGAAATGGGTCATGTCTTTCATGTCCACATTATCAATACCACTGTAAGTTTTGAATACCTGTAGTAACCTTTCGTAAAATGAATGCACTGTCTCATCACGTTCTTGGGTTGTTCTATCTATTCGGGTCCAATCTGTCTCTTTGGCTGGCACCTTTTTCTTAAGATACTGTATGACCTGGTCATATTTCCTCATAACATCCGGTGAAGGGGCTCCCGTTCTCTCATCTCTGGGATATTCATCATTAGGCCAATCAATCTCTATTTTACATTCAGTCCACAGATCTACAGGGACCACAATATCGAAAAACCCATCCAGGTCTTTCAGCAGGCATTTCTGAACTTTTATGAAACGCTCTACCTGTCGGTACCAGTCAACTGGTTTCTCGCGTAATTTCGGGAAGTCATTTGTAAATGACACAATGTCTTGCCTGGACCAAGGGACATGGACGTACTTCCCTCCCGGGACCTCTCTCATGGGACACAATTTTTCTGTTGGGGTTACTTCCTTTAATACGAATTCTGAAGTTACTGACCCAGCCCTGCTGCCTTCCTTTTTCTTTGCCCACCTTGTTCTCCACTTCCCCACTTCGCCCCATTTCTGCAGGAGTTTCAACAATTCTTTTACTTGGATCTGTTTCCCCATCACATTCAGGCTTTCTAAGTCCTTGTCTGAAAAGTCCACTCTGTAGGGTTTCTGAAGAATTTTGGAGCGACTAACATCAACTCCCATTTCTGTGGCGGCATCCATTATCTTTTCGTGGAGCACCCTAGCACTCCGGGTAAGATTTTTACTGATGAATAGTAACTCTTCTTCATTATACGAGCTCAGGCGCTCAACTCCCACGTTCCCAGCCATCATTTCTTCTATTTCTATTCTTAATTTATATATTTCCAATGTTTTAGGTTGAGAAGTGGTCTCTTTCTCTATCTCCTTTGTCCACCTGTCTAATTCTTCAGGGGAAACTAAAGAGGCGTTCCTGATTCCAGATGCACTTTCAATCACCACTTCCTTTTGCCTAGGCTGACTTCTTGCCCCTACTATACTAGCCCTCGGCTCCCTTATGGGCAAATCCATTAAACTTCCAGATTCACACTCACTTTCCTGATCCTCATCTATGAACACTTCTTTCCTCGGGGTCTGGAAGCTAGTAGTAGGCAGCATTGGGGTGATGACAGGAGGAAGGGGACTAATCAAGTCATTTTTATACATTGGGATAGCAGGACCAATAGTTACCGGAATGGTCAAGGCCTCAGGATGGGGATGCATCTGTGCAATGGTTCTGGCTAAGTCCTCTCGCTGTCTAGTCAGGACTTCTCTCTCCTTTTCCTGCAACCCCCTTTCAGCAGAATTGCCATGCAATACCTGGGGTACCAAGGATGGATAAATACTCTGGGCAGTCGGGGCAACCAATCGAGGGGGACTTTCCCCGAATGGTTGATAATTCGGGACTGTGGACTTAGGTCTGCAAAACTCATCCCTTCCACTATGCTTACTGCTTGTAGCTGTCCTGTCTGTATCACTGTCCCTCCCACTCCGGGGGTAATTGGTAACAGAACTTTGGGAATGCACCGAATCTGATTCCGCTACATAGGGAGGTGGATCCTTCATTAACAAGTCTTCCAGGTGTTCATCTTCTACATCCCCCATAGGTGCTAAGTGATGGGTTTTTGCTTTACATTTTCCTCTTTTCTCCTCTAATACTCCCATCATGGGGAATAGCCCTTCAGTTAACATAGACTGCCTCCACTGTTTCAATTTCTGCTCTTTGGTTGGCGTTGGAAGTCTGGGATACCACTTACTCACTCCTTTATCCATTCGGGGTTTATCTCGCTCTGCAGCCTCAATCTCCCATTCCTCCAAAGCTTCGTACTGGGTCAACCTAGGTCTAGGGTGTAACTCATTCATGCGGGTCCTTAAGTTAAACAGGATCCGACCATTAAATGTACCTTCAACAGGGAATGCCAGGACTCCGTCATCTACAGTATACTTTGCCCAATTTTCTAGCCAGATACAAGTGTGATACCCTTTATCAAACATCATAAAAGAGGCAGGGGTATTTGGCGGGGGAATGAGTACGCCTTCTCTCGTTCTAATGGGCTTGTCAGTTTTGAAAAAGTTCTTCACTTTATCCGAGAATGACAATTTTCTCTTTATTCCATACATCATGTGCGGTCTACCTCGTATAAGCTGATCCTTATGAAATCCTAGGTACTTTGGATTCGGTATGAAGTCTGGATACCACATACAACTCTCCAGACTCGCTTCTAACTCGGCTTGATTAATTTTGTTTACTTTCGTGCTTCCAATGCTAGCGCGACTTTTATTTCGCGCCACCCAATCAGGTCAGAAAATACAACTACGGTCAACCAATGGGTGCGCGGCCTTTTCGCAAGACAGAGTCTCCCGTTTCGGCACTCACCCCTCCTTCACAAATTCAGCTCCGCTACACGCCCGCTGTCCTGACCAATACCAGCGCGGCACGGAGTGACGTCAGAGCAGCTCTCCGACTGACTCCCGCCTTCACAAGGTAACGGAAACTTTTTACTCTCTCTAAAGTGCGAGTGCAGGTCTTAGTTAACAATACACAACGTTTGCCACTATGTCTGAGTGTTCTAAAGAGAGAAAAGACTTTTCTTTCGCTACTAGTAAACCACTTCTGTCTACTTTTCATTCACTCTGGATAGACTTCTTTGCCTGTCCCTACACACTAGTAACATAGAACCCGTTATTCTTCTGACTCATCCACCTTGATCGGGGATATGTACTGAGCCAGGATTTCACCAGCGAACTATTTTACTTACCAGACAAGCCTCGGAGACCCTATTACTCCTTCCGTATGCGACCCTTACTAGGTGATATCGCAATGAAAGTTTTATAATGGACTCGTAGCTATCATTCACTCCAGAAACAAAGGTCCTAATTAGTGCTTCCAGTTATCCTTAACCCTGCACTAATACCTCAAACCTAGTGACTTCAACAGCTAACCGGATTCTACTCACCGTTAGCTAAAATACTTCCCCGGGGATTCAGACTACACTGAACATTTACAAACAATTCTGGGTTAATTCAACATGCAGTATTTATAACAGCAATGCAAATTCATGAACATTTACATATAAAAACACATTTCAAAAATATTGTAAAAATACAGTAACAATCAGCAGCACGTTTTTGCATTCACGGTTTGTTTATGACTATCCTGCCTACCTAATCTAACTAGTCCAAACCATCCTCTGCTAGCCAGAAATTACTGCTAGAGCGCGCAGTTTTCCCCAGGTCACCCGGGATACCAATTCTCTAACACGCACTGGGCCCTTGGCGTGAAGAACACATTAATTTCGTTTGGGTGAAACTGGGTGAGGATTTCTCCTCCTGCACGCTGCTAGGAGTAATCAAGTTTGGATTTACCTCTGCTTACCATGCACCCGACTTACCACAGGCGCAATTCCTTGACGGACCTGGAGCTGTTAAAGAAAAGTAGACAGGCCTAACATCCAATACACCTTAAAATCCTTAAAATACTTTCCACAGTTTTGTAAAATGACCACAGACACCTGATTAAGTTCGAGTTTTTATATAAGATTTCAAAGTGAAGAAGCCAAAATAATAAGCGATACACAGAGTAATATATCAAACATCAAAATCAGTACCAAAAGGTAACTTTGCACAAAAAATATGACCATTTAGAATATATGGGAAACTACAGGGAGAAGTTTTAGCACATACTATTCACTGCAACGTTATACTAGAACATAGGAATGGGATGGGACCTAGAACATGTACTTAACCTAAGTGTTCAGAATATTCTTGCTAAGCTCACTGCAAACCACTAAAGGAAAGGGAAAAACGGGAACATGCTATGGTTTATAAAATCAATGAATTTCTAAAGGAGAGGGGGAGAGAAGGAACCAACTAAAATTCAGGCACATATAAGTTCAATGGCAATAAGGCAATAACACAGGTAAGAATGTTTAACTGATCAGACGAGAGAGAGAGAGAAAAAGAGATACGCAAACCCACAATCTATATTTACCTAATTCAGATTGAAGACCAACCCTGGCCACGGGTCAGTTGGGAAGACGGGGACAGGGACCCTCAGAAAAGGAATGCCAGACTGTGAGCAGGTACAGCTCACGGAGAATAAGGACAGGATACCCCTCAGGTTCGGATCAAGGACTGGGCCTCCCAGGGTACGACCAACACCCACAGCTTCGGACAGCAACGCCTGCGTTACCCCCTCCTGCAAGTAATCCGCCAGAAACCCCGATTGGATTTTCGAATTCCCCAGCAAAGTGCTTTGCCAGCACTTAGGATTTTCCACCCCTTGGGAGTTTGTGGAAAGTATGGACAAAGTGCTCCGCAGCACTTTTCAGGCTTGAACACCTATTGAGATCGTAGGGTCAGTGACAGGTCTGCTACTCGGACAAGTCGGACAATTTTCCTAAGCTAAACTAGGGTAGTTATACAGTTTTGGGGACCCTCAGACCACCCCCTAATGTTGCAAGTGACAGTTTCCCATATTGTGATTGGTCAGGAGAGGTGGTGTGGTCTTTACCACCTCCTAAATTCAACGTTCCCATCATAATTATTCAATTTTCATACCCGCCCCCTTGGTTCACGTTCCCATGCATAGAATACAACAGTACAGGCTAGTCTACAATAGGTAGCAACAGTATTGCTTTTTCCAAGGTGAGACGCCGTATTCCCAGCGATGTTCCCAGGCGCATTGTGCTTCAGGTGCCAGCTGGCTAGGTTTAGCTTCTGCGCAGTTGGAACTTTCTCCGGTCATGTGACGGTGCCCAGCAGAGCCTCAAGCATGGCTCCGCTCATGATCACCCCAGCCCAAAAGACGCGGTACATGAAAAGTAAGCGAAGACAAATTAGAATCATACATAAAAATGATCGCACTGTATACCATGATAAAAGATAACCAACCCTTACTTTATAATAACTATAGCATTAAGGATTAATGCGAAAGAATAGATAGGCTAAAAGCTGCTGCAGTAAGCAGAGAGCGTGGTAAGAGACAAGCGGCCATATTTAGCATCAATGCGCATGAGCACAGAATCCCTCCAGAATGCGAGTGCGTCACATCACATGGGTATGACCGACGCATGCGCAGACTGAATTTGCGGCAAAGCAGCCATTTTCAGTGCAAGCTTCGTTAGTACGTGAAAAGACAAACAAGCAAGCATCCTAGGGACACCCGCGTGTAGGGGAAAACACTTTACAAATGACGAACAATGGTGTTAATATTATTATGTAATTCAGACAAGGGTTTTGCATACGAGCAAGGCGCTATACGTGCGAATCCTTGCTCCATCACTCCAACCCAGCTGCATTGCATAGCCAGGTTGGAGAAACAGCACAGACTGTCTGTGCCTGAGTGAGCATTAATCCAGTCTGCTCAGTCTAATCTCCACGCTGCTCTCATGCTTAAGAGCAGGGTGGGGATTGGATGGGGAGTCGTGGTGCTGTCCCAGGGACTGCTGGGACAGGACTGTCAGCAGAGGAGTGTGAAGTGGCTGGTAGCACAAGATACGTTGTTAAAAAATTATTAACCCCCTCTGCCGCCTGTTTCCCGCCAGCCCCCTCTCCCTCCCGTGCCCCCTCCACATGCCCCGCTCGTATTTATTTGTGTCGGCCGCCACTGGCTGTAATAACATTATGCCGTGATCACTGGTTTGGAGAGCATACCATTTCAAGATTAATGTTTGCGTGAATTTGCCTGACACTGCCCAAAAATGCACTTTTGGAACACAGAATCAGCTCGGATCACACACACTATTAAGATTTGCTGCACCTGCAATGTGCAGAAAATGGACTGAAGGACATTAACAAACCTCAAAGAGTGGAGCTCAAATTTCGGTATCTGACTTCCATACCATAAATCTAGCTACAGATGTACGAATTGCTATACAGGATTGGAGGATTAACAGTCGATAGAGCAGAAGATTTAGGAAAGGGCCCTTAATGCTTAGGTTCATCCAGATCTCTATGAATCCTTAAGAGCATCGCGGGTCAGCAGCTATCAAGGCATCATCAAATGAAGGCACTCTTGAGCTTCTACTGTTTTAAATGCTGTACATTAGAGGTTCCACCGTTACAATATTTAATGATACTCAAGTTAACAACCTCAAAAGGATGCAAGGCTGAGTTGTGCTTGCTGTGAATCATCGATTTACCATCCCCAGAAAGCCAAGTCATCCCTGCAGATCACCACATATCTCAGGAGCAAGTGTTACACTCACAGAGCCACCATGTTGGAGTGGTACAGGCTAGTGTAGAACAGGTGGCCTGTAGAGCAGCGTAATTTTTGGCTACACCCTTACACTTCACAAATACACAGTATAAACGTACACTTAGCACCTGTTCCCTGTGTGCCCTAATGATATTAATGTAAAGTGTTACACTTGACATAATTATTTAAGTGCATTCACTGTAGGATTAGAGAATTCATATATAATGTGTGCCTTAACTGTTTTAAATTAACCTTTATTGTTTAGGCAATTGAATAAACCATCCTCACACTATTGACATGCTTCCACATTAGAAACGACAATGGATTTATGAAATGGCTGTACTAATGTTTCACCTTTCCATTTGAATGTCGTTTTTAGTCACATTTTACCCTTTCACTGCCAAGCCACCCCGTGCCATGCCTTTTTGTGGCTGTTTGGGGCAGTTCCCTCTTAGACCTCCATTACTTTTTGTCCACATAAGTATCTACGCTAAATGTTTGTCCTTTTTTTCCAACATCCTGAGGATTCTAAAGGTACCCAGGATTTGTGGATTCCCTGGACGGGATGGAGACATTAGCTAAAAATCAGCAGAAGTTTGTTTTTGAAGGGAAAATGGGATAAAGGGCTGCAGAAGAAATCATCTGTGTTTTCCCTGCAAATGGTATCAACAAAAGCTTTGTGGTGCTAGAATCGCCACCTTCCCAGCTTTTATGAACAGCCAGACTTTTGTCAGACAACAAAAATATTCTGCACAGTTTTGGCACTTTACTGGAACAAAGGCTATTTTTCCTATTTTTTGTGCTTTCAACCTCCTTCCAGTTAGTGGTAAAAATAGGTAAGAAACCAATAATGGATCCCATAATGCCATACATTTCTGAAAAGTAGACAAAAGTTTGTATTCAGCAAGGGTTCATTTGTGTAGATCCTTTGTGTACCAGGTATACAGCAATTCATTTGGTAAAATATAAGGAGTGAAAAATACGTATCAAGGAAACCTATGCATTTCTGAAATGGGAACAAGATATGGAGTCTGGAAGCAGTGGTTACTTGTACATCTCTGAAGTTGTGGGTATCCATATTAGCATGTGAATCAGAGAGTATTTTTCAAAATGACTTTTTTTCTTAAACACTGTCTTACATTTGGAATGCAAAATTGCATAGAAAGACAAATGGTAATAACACTTGTTCTACTATTCTGTGCTCCCCTAAGACTCCTAATAAAAATGGTACCTCACTTGCGTGGGAAGGCCTAGTGCCCGTGACAGTATATGGCCCAAAATGCAACGTGGACAAATCACACTGAAAGCTGGCCTTTTTTTTGGGAATGTGTCTAGCTTTCGATTTTGGGCCCTAGCTCAACTGACAACTAGGGAAACCTATCAAACCTGTATATTTCTGAAAACTAGACACCCAGGGGAATCCAGTATGGGGTGACTTGTGCAGCTCACACCAGTTTTTGCTACCCAGAACCCCTTGCAAACTTCAAACCTTGTCAAACAAATCACATTTTCCTCACATTTCTGTGGTGGAAAGTTCTGGAATCTGTGGACAGGCACACACTTCCACACACCCAGCATTCCCCAAAGTCTCCCGATAAAAATGGTACCTCACTTGTGTAGGTAGGCCTAGAGCTTGTTACAGGAAATGGAAACTTCATATTTTTCCACAGAAACCTAGCAAACCTGTAATTTTTTAAAAAGTAGACAGCCAGGATGGGGGTCTTGCATGGCTCTCACCCAGAATCCCTTGTAAACCTCAAACATTGCAAAACAAATAAACACATGCTCCTCACATTTCTGTGATGGAAAATTCTGGAATCTTTGGGGAAACAGAAACATCCACCCACCCAGCATTTTCCTAAGTCTCCTGATAAAAATGGTACCTCACTTGTGTGGGTAGGCCTAGTGCCTGCAACACGAAATGGGCCAAGGCTTATTGTGTAGACATCAGAATGATATATCACGAAACAACCTGATTTTGCAATGAAGTCACCTGCGTTTTTGGTCCCGGGCTCAACGGCCATCTAGGGAAACCTGCCAAACCTAGACATTTCTGAAAACTAGACACCCCGGGGATTCCAGGGAGGTGTGGTTTGCATAGATCCACCAATGTTTTCTCACCCAGAATCCCTTGCAAACCTCAAATTTACAAAAGAAATCAGATTTTTCAGTGAGGGAAAGTTGTGGGATCTCGGGTATGACACAGATTTCCTACCACCCAGCGTACCCTTGGGTCTCCCGATGTGAGAAAAGTGTGACTATTTAGCTAAATTTGAGGTTTGCAAGGGAGTCTGGATAGTAAAATGCTGAAGGACCCACACAAGCCACACCGCCAGCCAAGTGTCATCCATTCACACCACCAGCCAAGCACCATCCATGCACACCTCCAGTCAAGCGCTATCCAAGCACATCACCAGCCAAGCGGCAGTCACGCACACCGCCAGACACGCGACAGTCCACGCACACTGCCAGACATGTGCCATCCACGCAGACCCCTAGCCAAGCGAAAGTCCACAGACAATATCAGCTAAGCACAAGTCCACACACACAGATTGCCAATCGCCACTACACACAGACAGTCAGACAAACTCCAGTTCACACACACATACACACACACACAGAAATATTCACTAATGTCTACTGGTTTTAAAAATATCACTGATCTGCCCCCAAGGGGGACAGCAACGTCCAAAATGTGTGCACAAAAAAGTAGAGGGACCCTTGCCTAATGGGTGGCTCCCTGACATAACAATAAACATATCTTTGGTGCCTAGTGGGCTTTCTGCATCGGGGGTCGGGGCTGATCGGGGCTACCGCCCCATTTACCTCCCGGGGGGTGGGTGGGGGGCAGAAAGACTGTGGCTACTTTTTTGGGAGGGGGTTAGGGCGCAAGCATGCCCATTCTGAGCAGTCCCATCCCTAAATTTTCATAAAAATGCAAGCCATGGTTCCTGGTGAGCTTACCCCCATCTTCCTGCTATGGGAGAAGTAAGACTGTGCCTATTTTTGAGTGAGATGGGGGCACTACAATGACCTTCAGGACAGCCCCCACCCCTAAATTTTCCCCCATCTGCCCCCCGGGGAGCAGAAAGACTGTGGTTATTTGTTTCTAGGGGTGGGGGCATTGGCATGACCCTTCGGGGCTGCCCCGCCTCTAAATATATATAAAAATGTTATCCCTGGTTCCTAGTGTGCTTTCTGCTCCCCCGGGGGTTGGGGGGTGAGGGGGGGTACAAAGACTGTGTTTATTTGTGGGTGGGGTGGGGAAATTACAATACCCATTCAGGGCAGCCCCCGCCCCATCCCTAAAAGTTACATTTAAAAAATCCCTGATTCCTAGTAGGATTCTTCCCCTTCCTGCGCAAAAACAATCCTGCATGCAACAGAGGCACCCTTGCACTGTGGTGCAAGGGTGCCTGCATTGGTGCTAGGCAGCCGGAATGGTGCTAGTGCAGGGCCAAAGGCAGGAATGTGCTGTATTCTTTTGAATATGGTGCAATCCTGACCTTTTCCTGTCAAGCAGCACAGCAAGGTGACTTTCTTGTAAATATGCCTCCTACTTTCCAAATGGCATGTTGTTTGGCGCAGTAGTGCCACACCTCAGTTTTGGGAACAATAGTAAGGTAAAACCCTGGACACATGGGCTAAAAGGCTTTTATTGTTACACCCCCTGCCCAATCACTGCTGCCTGGCACGAGACTCCTCAAAAAGTTCCCACATTAGATTTTCAGACAAATTTATAAATGCAGATGATTGGAGTTTTCAAGCAGCATGAATGCCATGCTTTTATTTTAAACAGTTATGTGACGTCAGGCATTGCATGGAAAACATCAGGGTGTGGGACATTCTTGTGATTCCTCTTTCAGGGACCTGGCTCAGTATCCCTGTCAATTTCACTGTTCATCTCACCGCTGTCTGCACAACTCACCTATGTCTCTCTCTATCTGTTCCCAGTTCCTTATCTTCTAATCCCTTTCCATCCTGCTTCGTCCATCTGCCTCACTTGTTCTTTCTTTCTTTACATACCCCTTGCATATCCTATCTGCGTCCTTTCCTTTTGTGATAGGTCGCAGTTTCCACTTTCAGATGAATGGTCACATCCTGGAGATCAAGCATCTTTTCCTAGCTACACCAAGTCTAACCATTCGCATACTTCTGCTGTTGGGTCTGGTCGCTACACCCTGAAAGCTTACTAGTACACACCGTTTACGCCCTAACAGTACTTAGATTGCTTGTTAAATTCAAGCTCATTTTTAATGTTGTGGTGCGGTCTACGCACATAGTCCCATAACCTTGTAACTTGCAGATATCGTCAAAACAATTACTAGCTACTAGTAGAATGTATGTATGAATGGATGAAGAGACTAAGGACCTAATTCCCAAAGGTAAACTTGCACTTCTGTGCAGTGGTTAATTAAAAAAAAAATAATAAAACAGCTTGCACAAGCCTATTTCTCCTTTTAGCGTCACCTAAAACAAAACCAACCACTAACCATGAAGTGGGGAGAGGATGTGACATGATGGCCAGAGCTGCTGACTTTGGAACTGGGGATCAACATCCTGTGGTTCTGGGCAAATCACTTATTCTTCCCATGCCTATGCAAATTACAGGTGGCCCAGAATACTGCTGCCCGCCTACTAGCAAATGCCCCTCCCAGAACGGCATCCAAACCCCTTCTGCAACAACTACATTGGCTCCCACCGGAAACCACAGGCTCAAATTAGGCACTGCATTTGTGTAAGTGTACAATGTTATGCTATTCACAACGGAATTTTACGAGCTTCATCTTCACAACTGCCTCTCTTTATATACGCTGAGACTCCACAGTTGGAAAGATACTACTTGTAAAACCCCTTTGTGAATTGCAAAACATCATAACCTTATTATAAGTTTACCTGTGTGACTCAGGCCCAATGAAGCTGTTCTACGTTTCTCATAATAAAACTATTGCCTTGGTGTATCGTTGTTCATTTGCAATGCACAGAGATTTTTTGTGATGAAGTACTCTTCTCGCAGAAAAGTAGCCTTGATTTAGAAATGGCATTTCAAGTCCTAAGTCGAAGATTACACAGGTAGACATTTTCTTCTGCAGATAGGTATACAACGGGGCAGTAAGAATGTGGTTTAAAAAGAGGAATGTTCTCTGGTCGCTGGTCTTCAAACCATTTGTAGCTTCAGTTGCAGTTTGGCATACACTGTGCTCCATGCTTCTGACACTCTCTCATTTGCGCGCTGAATTCTGTGTTGATTTGTTCGTGTTACTGCCTTGTGGTTTGTGTATCTGTGATTCCACCATCTCTTTTGTTCTGCTTTAAATTTCCATTATATTTTGATGCACCACAGGAGGCAGTGTGGCGTAGGCCAGATGCTACATAACTCTGTGCGGGAGGCTTAGTTTATAGCATCGAAGGGCCCTTCCTCTATGAAAAGTGGCCCCATGCCATTTCAATTATAGGAATGTGTTTGTGTTGCTCATCTTTGCATAAGAAGCACACCTTGCACTTCTCGCATATTGCAGAACGTGTTAATGAAGGTAGGTTTGAATAATGTGCCAGTGGTGAGTTTAGCAGGAACATCGAATATTGCTCCCTTTAAGGTCAGAGAGTGGCCATGTTTTATATATTACTGAGGATTTTATTCTGATTTGTCATCATAGGTTTCTGACAATCAAAGAAAAGTCTTCGCATGGAAAATCTATTCTCAATACCCCTAGCAGATTTTAGAGCATAGTGGATCCTAGAGCATAGTGTATGGTGCATTGTGGATCCACCGCCAAAGTCCACTGACCAAGTCTTAGTTTATGCAATACATGAGCATATAACCGGAAATTTACAAAAATAGGAAATGGGAAAAAATGGTAAACTCAGACTTTTGAGAAACAAGAAAAAGTAGGAAAAAGCCTCTTTACGTAGGCGTGATTCTACCCACCTCGGATTATTGAGTATGTTCGTGGCTCGGGTCCACATGAATTACAATAAACATTTCCGAACTAATTTTGGTAGGTCTTTTGATCACATGTAAACTTTGGATGATATGCCTTTGCAATATTTTCACGCACTGCGTCACAATAAAAGGGCAGGAATGCGCCTTATCTAAAAGATACAGCGCATTCCTATCCTTCTCCCCTGCGCCGGCGCACAAACAGCAACCACACCCTGGCTCATTTTGCAAGGGTGCTGCACAATGCAGCACGCATAGAAAGAGGAAAAGCGAGGTAAAATAAAAGTATGTCTCCTCGTTGTGCCCCCTTATGCCTCCTCTGAGGAGGTGTAGGATTCTGACGCATTCCCAGTTTCGAAAATGTTGTACATCTGGGAATACGTCAAGTTCAATGGATGTTGCATGGGAACACCCACAGCAACACCTGTGGAACGCCCCTTTCATGAAGAGTTATGCGTGAATAGGAAAAATATTTACAAGGCCATACCTTTAAATGGCCTTGTAAATATGGGCAAGCCAATTGCGCTGCAGTGTGTCAACAAAAGTGACGCACCAGTGGCCCAATGGCCTTGTAAACAAGCCCCAGGGTTCCTAAGGATTTGTGTTGTTCTGTTGCAAAACCAACAATATATTTTTTTGCAAGGTTCCATTTAAAAAAATGTTTGTGTTAAATATACATACAAAGTATTGGCTGATACCCGACGTGTTGTGAAAATGTTCGCTAAATTGCTCTTGCAGCTATTGCATTCATTCAGAAACACTAACAATAAATTAGCACCTGTAAAGTGGTGAGTGAAGAGGGACATCTTGTTAAAACGGAGTTGCCAATGGGTGTGAGAGAAGGATGCCTTCTAGTTACCATCTTGTGTAACCTGTTATTTAATGGCTCTCCTGCTGGTAATTGCAAGGTCAGAGGTCAGCCATAAGAGATATAATTTGTCAACACTTGCAAACCATTGCATACTCATTTATCAATGATTATTAGATGTGCAGAGACCAATTGCAATGCTTCAGCTAGAAGAGAGGCGAATACTGTGTGGGAAGTAGGCTCGAGGTCAACCTGAGAGAAGGGTTGATTGTAAGGCATTCGTTGAAGAAAAAGTATCATGCTTCAGTGATCCCTTACACACCAGAAAGCCAGAATGTGTACATCATATGCGTATGCGTAGATCAGAAAACCAAGTCGAACTATTTCGTTATAGAGAGAAAATGTTTTAAAGAAAAACATGAGACACGCATTGACAATGGTAACTTTTTGGCTTTTGCAGAGTTAAACTTTTTTGTTTTTTTTTGTTGTCAAAATTCTTTTTATTGAGTGTCAAAAGCCAAAAAGACAACATGAATACAGTAGGGCATGTGAGGCCCTGGATCAAATTATATGCACTTAATTAGAGACCTGTTTCATGTGTTTCTGAGTCCACACATCCCCCACCCCCTTGATGTGAAACATGTTTTCACCAATCTTCAAAAATAAATAACAGAGGCACTGCATGGGCAGCAGGAGAGTAGGCTTCCCTGGCAAAAACATGGATGCAGGAAAGGAGGCGGCAGCAACAGCAGGAGCTGGGGTGCAACCCTCAGCCTTCCCTTTACTCAGTGGCGCCTCTAGAAGTGAATTTTAGGGAGGGTACACAAAGGGACTAGTTGGGGCCACCTACAATGGGCCATCATGAAGATTGTGCGTGCATGTGTAGTAATTAAAAAGACACACAAATCTGTATATATACGCACACGCATGCAAATACATATATATATATATATATATATATATATGCTGTCTGCGTACCTGCCTGTGCACGAGGCACTTTGGAGGCAAGTTGGAGTTTATATATATATATAACATACAATTGAGTAGGTCCTCTGAGTATTACCATGAACTCTTTAGACTGCCTTTCTTTCATTGGATAAATCAATGAACTATTTCCTCTTCTTCCTTTAGGTTGTAAAGAAGAGGATACCACTTTTGAGTGACGTCCACACATGGGAAATTTATGTTCTTCCTATTTTTTTATTTTTTTGTGTATATTATTACATTTGATATGTGTAAGATCCAATATGGTTAGCTGCATGGAATAGGCTTAAGGTACTATACCACAATTGCCCTTGGAGTAATAATGTATTATGGTATATACGGGTACTACACCGTAATTATGGACCCTGCTAAATTTCACTGCTGAACGGAGTCTCTCCTCTATAAAAAAAAAGAGCTGGTTGTGCTAATTTGTATCTTATTTAAAAGGGGTATTTTCTCTTTTTTTTCACTTTGTTCACATTTAGAAACTTTGTATAAATTTCTGCCAGTGACATTAACTGACACAGAAGCCTAAACGTTGCTCTGAGCCTTGAAGAGAAATGTTGTTTATGTCTATGATTTAATGTGTTTACACCTTTAAATAGTGGGTTGAGAAAAAAAACGCGGGTCATGTGACCAAGAACAACTTGTTGTTCGAAACGAGTCATCTCTTGACTTTTGTGCCAGCCGAATAAAGAACTTTTCGGATGAACTGCGGGCTTGTCTGAATTCATTGGATTGGATTCTGTTTTTGCATATATATATATATATATATATCCAAACACACAAAAAGCGGCGTGCTATTGCCTCTTTTTTTCGGCGGGCGCTCGGCAGGGTTGCCGACCTATAAACTTTCAGTCACCTATATATACACACACTAGCAGCCCGGACCGACGTTGTCCGGGTATGAATTGCTGCCGGCCAGTAGTATATTGGTTTGTAGGATTTCGTTTTGATAGCATTTCTTATCTGTGACAGGCCTGTGAAACGCTCCGATTCACAGTGCACTGCTGATGCACTTAAGAGTGCGCGTTCAGTAGTGTGTGAACTCGAGTTTCCCTACTTTATTTTTCCTTGCAATATTATATAGCGCGAACTCGACAACATGGCATGAGCACACTTTACATTACAGAAGAGCACATTCATTTGTGGTAGGCACGAGGAGACAAAGCGATTTGCCTGGAATCACAGGATGTTGAGCTGATGCCGAGATTCGAACGTAGCTCCCAAGCTCTAAAGTTCGCTATTCTAGAACTTGTGGCGGGAGGTGTGTCTAAAAGTGTATGTCGGTGCTGGCCACCAACGAGAGAGACCTGTGCATTTTTCAAATCGGTGGTGAAAAAATATGAGTATGTTGCTGGAGATGTGGGCCGCCGTGCCAGCAATGTACTTCCCGGGGGAGGGTAAACACCCATTATTCCGCAACTTTCTTTCCGCACACCATCACTCCGCATACTTTCATTACAAAAGTACCATGACTCCGCAATGCCATTATAACGAATGGCATTACATTTTATATGCTTTTACCACTCATACATTTACAACGAAATGCATGAATGGTAAAAGCATGTTTTTTTTAATGTTTAGATAAGGTAAGTATGGGTATAGGGGTATATGTTTTGGGGTACTGAGGTATTTGTTTTGGGGTGTTTGGGTATTTTAAGGGTTCAGATATAGTTTGAGTTATGGGGTACAGGGGTAGTTTTAGAGTTTAGGGATAGGTATGGGTTTTGTGGTACAGGGGTATTTTTAGGGTTCAGGGCTAGGTTTTGGTTTTGGGGCATAGGGATATTTTTAGGGTTCAGGGGTAGGCTTGGGTTTTGGGGTACAGGGGTATTTTTAGGGTTCAGGGCTTGGTTTGGGTTTTGGGGTACAGGGGTATTTTAGGGTTCAGGGGTAGGTTTGGGTTTTTTGGGTACAGGGTTATTTTTATGGTTCAGGGCTAGGTTTGGGTTTTGGGGTACAAGGGTATTTTTAGGGTTCAGGGTAGGTTTGGGTTTTGGGGTACAGGGGTATTTTAAGGGTGCAGGGCTAGGTTTGGGTTTTGGGGTAGAGGGGTAATTTAGGGTTCAGGGGTAGGTTTGGGTTTTGGGGTACAGGGGTAGTTTTAGGGTTCAGGGCTAGGTTTGGGTTTTGGGGTACAGGGGTATTTTTAGGGTTTAGGGATAGGTTCGGGTTTTGGGGTACAGGGTATATTTATAGGGTTAAGACGGGTTAGTGTTTAAGGGTGTTGGGGGATTTTAAGGAGAAAGGGTGGGTTATGATTATGGGGTGCAGGGGTATTTAAAGGGAGCAGGGTGGACACCCGGAGCTGGAATGTACAGAACCTGGGAAGGAAAAAACAATGAAATATTGGGCACAATGCTCGCTTTTTTTCCCGTAATCCCGCGACCCGCACACGCCCACGTCCCTAGCACACGCCCACAGCACACGATATGAGACATGAATGAAGGGCAGAACTTACCACATGCCCCCAGCGTTTGTCACGCCCCCAGCACACCGCAGACACGCCCACAAGGGACTACTTTTCTGGCATGGTTCTTTTACCTTTTAAATGTATATGGTGGGCGTCTGCATAGCCTATGTCCTACTGCTGCAACTGCCCTTTCCAATGCTGTATTGGGTGTTGTGATTGGTGCTGTGGTTCCTGAGATTACCCGCCTCAAAGGTTTGGGCTGTCTCTTTATTATATTAGTATAGATTTGTACTAAACCATTTAAATATTTTAAGCAGACTGAATTAAGCAGCACTAAGGTCTGTGGAAGGTGTAATGATGTTCCGAGTGTCTCAATCACTAACTTTCCTCTTCAAACCACTTTCTTCTGTAGTCTTTTGGTTAGACGTTATGCCCTTTTTCATCTCAGATCTGTCTGAAACACTCAATCTGCATTCCTCACCTGTTTCCGCTTCCACACCCTCTATTCACTTTCTCTTACATGTACTTCCTTACATCCCTTTCATTTTACTATGCCTACCATCTCCACACACACCACATCCGCTCACCTATAAGCACTGCATTTTCTGAACCCTTGCCCTGTCAATATTTCTACAGCTGTGTACCTTCTTCAAACACATTAGCATGGAATCACAATTGGAATTGGCCAACATGGCCATTGTGCAGTGTGCTCTGTTGAAAGGCCAAGGGTTGGATAAGCATGTATTCTGATCCACTTCCATCACCCACTGATGGGCATGGTGAGCAGTCTGCTCTATCTTTGGCCTGACCACCTTTCAGCTCTCAATCGTTGCGTGCTATAAACAACCACCCACAACCTGAAATCACACAGATATACAGAGGCGACTCTTTTAACAGTACACACTATACATGAGTAATAGGTTGCATGAAAATAACTACAGAAGCACAGCATTCTGGAAAAGCAAATACTCTTGAGGAATGTAAGATTAAGTAAAATGTGAAAAGTAAATAGGAACAACATTGCTCTACGCAGGCTGAGAGGACAGTGTCTGTTTTTCCAGGTGTTGTCCCAGTGGTGGGAAACAAGGGAGGTATCAGAACATTAACTGGTGGGGCACTGACCCCACTAGCCCCCCCACCCCTCTACTACATTTATCCCCAGTATTTTGGATTCTAAGTCACTTGAAAATTGTCTACTGACTCTAGGTTTTTCAGATAAAATCCTTCCTGAGTTAAGTTTTGCCATACGGTAAAACAGTTCCCCCAAGGTGGCCCTCGTTTCAACCTCAAACACTTGGTACCAGAAAGTAAAACAGACCTGGAGAAAATCAGCAAGATGAGGTATTATAATCCCTCTTCTAACGAGCATTGTCAAAGCCATTCAATCTGTCATTCACTGCCAGCCATTTTACTTTGCTTTTATTGTTAGGGGAGCTTCCAGACCACTGTCAATATATGAAAAACAAAGTCTGAAAGCAAAAATATTTCGTCTCAAACAGCACACATTTCAATAGTAGTCTCAGGCATTCAAGAAACCAATTTGTGTGTGCGCTATGATTTGAAAAATACACAATGCTGTCGCTAACAGGAAGGTAACCAATCGCTGAGGAGAGCTGACTAGTTGCCGCAGGCAGTATACGCGAGTGGGAGGAAGAAAAAAGTGAATGACACAACAACAAACCAATGATTATAGAAGGCTAGTTGAAATCCCTTATAAGTATTATATACATACATTTTTTTTGTAAAAAACAAAAGGCCCTTGCTAATACCAGACCTATAAATGTATATAAGTTATCGACAATTGTGTAATTCAGAGATGTGAATCCCCACTTGATGCACATGACCTTGTATAATCTTCCCGCATCCCCCTACCCCAAAAATGTGAAGCTCTCTGTTGTCCCATATTCAGTTAGTGCTTCAGAAATACCAATACAGACAGGAGTCTTTACATAGCCTGATGTTCAAAAGAGTGAATGTAGTGCTGAAACACCTTTGGTATCTAGAAAAGCAATATGGGCTTCATCTGCCATTGGGCAGGACACAAACAATGGGTGGAAATTTTGCACCAAACCTTTATGACAGCCCAATATTTTGTGATGTGGCTAAGATACCAATGCCCCGGTTACTTACCGGTAGGCTTCATTTCTCGGAGTATAGTCTTCCTCACCACATGAGTTTACAAAGTGAGCTTTAGCTCCACCCACCAGAACCCTCCAAGGCAAATTAGCATCCCATGCCTCTTATCCCTCCCCAACATGGCTGACCCATGTCACCCTTGACCCAGTATAAGGGGAGGGACGACCCCCCCCCCACTTCCTGTAGAACTACTAAGCCCCAAGAACCACATGAAGCCGATAGCCAAACAGGGAGGGAGGGATGGGAACTCATGTGGCGAGGAAGACTATACTCGGAGTAATGAAGATCACCGGTGATTAACCAGGGCATTACCTCCTCATAAGTCTTCCTCGCCACCATAGTTTACGAAGTGAGCACATACCCAAGCCAAGTGGCTGAATGGAAACTCACAAGAAACCACCCAGAAGAAGGAGATGCCAAAGAACCAAGGCAAAACCAAACAACCCAGACGAATGGACGAAACCACCCAAAAGACAGGCAAACACGTTCAGGAAGAACCAGCCCAGAGACCCCGTAATGATGAACAAGTGCAGAGAGGATCAGGCCATGGCCCGACAATCACCCAGATAGAAACCCCAGTGAAAGAAGCCCAAAACACAGAGACTCCAGGTAAACCGACCCAGAACCAGGGCCAACAATCAAGACCCTGGAGACCCTTAGGCCAGCAAGAGAACCCGCCCAATCCGCGACCCAAAAGTGGACAGAGAAGGTCCACGACCAAACTGCATGGTGCCAAAACCAACAAACAAACTGGCACAACGACAGAAAGAAGCAGTCTAGTCCAAACACAGCAACACCGCACGCCAGACCACCAACAGTGAGAGAGCTGAATCTACCCCAAATCCAATGACCGGAGGGAAGAAGGAAACAAAACCCTCCAAACCAAGCGGACAACCGAGGGAACCGCAGGCAGACGCAACACAAAACGGTCCGGTAGGAACCGCAAGAACGGAGGAGAGCGCTGAAAGGAACCCAGCACCCCAATCTGACCTGCAAACATGACGACCACCCAAATACCACCAACATGACTTTACAACTTGTACATTTGCAATTTTTTTTCCTGTTTGTATCTTTTATGTAACTCATGTAATCTTAAATCCTTATGTATCACAACTGGTTCTTTTGTAAAGCGCTCTGACACCTTCGGGTAATGTTTGCGCCATAGAAAATCGCACTAAATAAAGAAATAAAAGAAATAAAACATTGGGAGGCGCGCATAATGCAAAAAAAGACCCAACAGGGAGCAATTCTTTTAGAAGGTAAGATATGCACTAGTAAAGCGTAGGTTCACCCAGAGGGGTGTCTTTGACGCATAATAATAGATGATGCTGCTTGTAACCCAACTCAAGAGTACTTATTTTACTGAGCTCAGAAAGATGAAAGAGTGAGTGGCTCTGCCGGGACTCGAACCTGTGACAGTGGGACCCAGCATAGGTTCCTCCAGTGGGCGGACCAGTCCGTTAAGCCACCAGACCTGGTAACAATTAATTTTTGCATTACACTACCAAGGTGAGCCTTGTGTTAACAAGTGTAAGCAAAAAGCCGGACCGCATAGGCCACAAGAGCTGCGCGAGGCACCGCCCCCCCCAAGTGGCAGGACAGGAGGGAAGACCGGAGACCCGAAGAACCCCCGGTCACCCACTGCAACAGCAGGAGACGTGCAGGAGAGCCTCCCGCACCCTGCGCCCCACGACCCCTTAGTCAAGTCAAGTCAGAAAATTTATATAGCGCGCTACATACCCAAAGGGTCTCAAGGCGCTTGAAGAGGGGTGGGGAATTACTGGTCAAATATCCACGTTTTAAGTTGCTTTCTGAATGCTAGGTGGTTCTGAGTAAGGCGAAGGTGAGTGGGAAGTGAGTTCCAGGTTTTAGCTGCCAGGTAGGAAAAGGATCTACCTCCCATAGTGGTTTTGTTGATGCGAGGTACAGTGGCCAGGGCTTGGTTGGATGATCGTAGCTGGCGTGAGGGGGTGTAGAAGGACAGTCGTGTGTTGAGGCATTCTGGTCCGATTTCGTAGAGTGCTTTGTGTGCGTGGGTTAGGAGCCGGAAAGTGATCCTCTTATTGACGGGGAGCCAGTGGAGGTTTTTCAGGTGACCAGAGATGTGTTCTTTGCGCGGGATGTCTAATATGAGCCTGGCTGAAGCGTTCTGGATTCGTTGGAGCTTTCTCTGGAGTTTTGCGGTAGTACCGGCGTAGAGGGTGTTTCTGTAGTCCAGTCGGCTCGTGACCAGAGCGTGGGTGACCGTTTTTCTAGTTTCAGTGGGGATCCAACGAAATGTTTTTTTGAGCATGCGAAGAATGTTGAAGCGGGATGAAGAGACGGCGTTGACTTGTCTATTCATTGAAAGTGAGGAATCCAGGATGACGCCCAGGTTCCGTGCGTGGTCCGTCGGTATGGGTGCTTTTCCAAGGGCTTCTGGCCACCAAGAGTCGTCCCGCGCAGCGGGGGAGGTGCCTAAGATAAGGACTTCTGTTTTATCTGAGTTCAGTTTCAGACGGCTGTGTTTCATCCATTCGGCTACTTCTTTCATTCCTTCGTGTAGGTTATTTTTGGCGGTGCTAGGGTCATTGGTGAGTGAAAGGATCAGTTGAGTGTCATCCGCGTAGGAGATGATGTTGAGGTTGTGTTGGCGTGCGATGGCCGCGAGGGGGCTCATGTATACATTGAAGAGGGTGGGACTGAGTGAGGATCCTTGGGGTACGCCGCAGATGACTTCAGTGGCCTCTGAGATGAATGGTGGGAGGCGGACTCTCTGGGTTCTTCCGGTGAGGAACGAGGTGATCCATTCCAATGCTTTTTCTTGTATTCCGATGTTTTTGAGGCGCTGTAGAAGGGTGCTATGGCAGACTGTGTCGAAGGCTGCGGAGAGGTCAAGGAGGATGAGGGCGGCTGTGTCTCCATTGTCCAGGAGAGTTCGAATGTCGTCTGTTGCTGCGATGAGGGCGGTTTCAGTGCTGTGTTTGGCTCGGAAGCCGGATTGTGAGGAGTCGAGGGATTTGTTTGTTTCAAGGAAGGCGGCGAGCTGGTTGTTGACCGCTTTCTCGATGGCTTTGGCCGGGAATGGAAGGAGCGAGATGGGGCGGTAGTTTTTGAGTTCGGTGGGGTCAGCTGTGGGTTTCTTCAGGAGGGCGCTGAGTTCGGCATGTTTCCAGCTTTCCGGGAAGGTGGCGGAGTTGAAGGAGCAGTTGATGGCATCTCGGAGGTGTGGTGCTATGATGGAGTCTGCTTTGTTGAAGATGTGGTGAGGGCATGGGTCAGTTGGGGATCCTGAGTGGATGGAGTTCATCAGGCGGATGGTGTCCTCAGTGGAGATTGGGTTCCAGTCGTTGAGGGTGTTCAAGGGAGGTGGGGGTCCTGCAAGGGGTTGGGTGGGTTGGTCTTCGGGTTGGTTGTCGAAGCTGTTGTGGATGTCTGCGATTTTGTTGTGGAAGAATGAGGCTAGGGAGTCGCAGAGGGCTTGGGAGGGGGTGATGTCGTTAGAGTTGGCCGTGGGATTGGTAAATTCCTTGACGATATTGAATAGTTCTTTGCTGTTGTGGGCGTTGTTATCTAGTCGGTCCTTGAAAGCGGCTTTCTTGGCTTTTCGGATCAGTTGGTGGTGTAAGCGGGTGGCGTTTTTGAAGGCTACCTTGGTGCTGGTGGTTGGATCTTTTTTCCAGGCCTTCTCAAGGGAGCGGCAGAGTTTCTTGGATTTCTTAAGATCATCGTTGAACCAGGAGGCCTTCTTGCTGCCGAGTTTGTTTTGTCGTTTTTTCAGTGGTGCTAGGATGTTGGCGCTGTTGGATAACCATAGGGTGAGGTTGGAGGCGGCTTGATCGGGATTTGAGGAGTGGGCTGGGGGGTTAAGAAGAAGCGATGAGGAAATCTGGTCGATGGTGATTTTGTTCCAGTTTCTTTGCAGAGTTGGTTGGGGGTGGTTGTTGGGTTTGGGCTTGTTGTAGGTAAATTGAACGCAGCTGTGGTCAGTCCAAAGGAGATTCGTGGTGTGGCTGAAGGAGACATGATTGCTGGAGGTGAAGATAGGTTCGAGTGTATGACCTGCGATGTGGGTGGGGGAAGTGACAAGTTGTTTAAGGAGCATGGGCACTCACAAACTTCCTCTTAGGGGCCACATTTACAGTGTGGTTTGTGCCTGAGGGCCGCACCGGTGGAGGCGGGGTCAGTGGGGGAGGGGCGGTGCTAGAGCAACAAAAATAACTGTGACCATGAGGTTGAACACAGGTCCCTGCAGCGTGCGCCTTCGTCCACTGAGCTACCAGACCCGGCATCTATCTATCTACCTATCCATCTATCTATCTATCTATCTATCTATCTATCTATCTATCTATCTATCTATCTATCTATCTATCTATCTATCTATCTATCTATCTATCTATCTATCTATCTATCTATCTATCTATCTATCTATCTATCTATCTATCTGCCTCCCTCCCTCCATCCCTCTATCTCCCGCTCTCTCCCTGTCTCCCTCTGTCGCACTCACTCTGACTGTCTCACTCCCTCTTCCTCTCTCCTTCCCTCTCCCTCCCTCTCCTTCCCTCTCCTTCGCTATCCCTCCCTCTCCTTCCCTCTCCTTTCCTCTCCTTCCCTCCCTCACCCTCACTCCCCTTCCTTCACCCTCACTCCCCTTCCCCCTCTTCCCCTTCTCCCTCCCTCACTCCCCTTCCCTCACCCTCACTCCCCTTCCCCCTCTCCCTCCCTCACGCCCCTTCCCTCACTGCCCTTCCCTCACTTCCCTTCCCTCACCCCCTCCCTCACTCCCCATCCCTCACCCCCTCCCTCACTCCCTCCCTCATCCCCTCCCTCACTCCCCTTCCCTCTCTCCCTCACTCCCTTTCCCTCACTCCCTCACTCCCCTTCCCTCACTCCCTCCCTCACTCCCCTTCCCTCACTCTCTCCCTCATCCCCTCACTTACTCTCCTTCCCTCACTCCCTTCCCTCCCTTACTCCCTTCCCTCACTCCCTTCCCTCACTTCATCTCCCTCACTCCGTCTCCCTCCCTCTGTCGACCTCCTCCCTCTGTTGCCCTCCTCCCTCTGTCTGTCTCCCTTTCTCTGTCTCCATGTCTCGGTCTCCCTTTCCCTCCCTCCCTCTGTCTCTGTCCCTCTACCTCCCTCTGTCACCTCACCCTGCCTGTGTGTGCCCGGGCTGAGACAGCCTTCCCAGCCTGCTTGCCCAGCGCGCACAGACACATAGCCCCACCCGAGCACTTCACAGGTCTTTAAAAAGACCATTTGCATGTGAATGGGGCTTTGCTGTATTTCACCTCCTCTTAGCGCCCCTGCAGCTCCACTCTGGCCTCCCTGAAATGAATCGCCGGCCCCCACAGAGCAGCAGTCTCTCCGAGTGTCTCTGCAACCGGCAGTGTTTGCAGACACACTTTGAAAATGTTTTGTTAAAACACGGGTATGATGATGTCTCATGGTCCGCGGGCCGCCATGGAAGGCTTGCCGGGCCGCTGCTGGCCCGCGGGCCGTACTATGAGTACCCGTGCCTTAGAAAGATGGCGCGGAGGAAAAAATGTGGAAAACCCAACCGACCGGGAAACAGGCTCGCCGGTCAGCAAACGTTGTTGCATGCTCGCGACCACCGCTGGAGCAGAGACGCGGCAAAGAGAGGTGAGCTTGCAAGGGAATCCAAGGGACAAAGCCGTATGGGGCGATGCTACACCGCACCCTACAGCAGAGACCCATGTCGCCAGTGCCTGAGTGCCTGCTAGAGCAGGGCTGGACCAACAGCAGTACCCAAAACCGCCAGAGCCCGAAAGAGCCGCGCACAATAAAACAGCATAGCCCCATATGGCCAACAGCCCGCACCCGCAGAGCAGCCACAGAAGCAAACAGCACAAGGGGAGACCCCCTGACACCAGCAGGCAACCATGAGGCGGGGGAAGGGAGGGGAAGCTAGAAAAAGAAGCCCGCTAGCGCACGGCCTCCTCCCCAGGGCTGTGGGACCCGCTAGAGCAGGATATTGACCCACTTACCTGAAACATGCTCTGGAAGAGTCTGAGCTGCAGAACAATAAAAACAGCAAATGGGGTGGGTCGTCCCCCCCCTTATACCGGGTCACGGGTGACAAGGGCCGGCCATGCTGGGAAGGGATGGGAGGCATGGGATGCTAATTTGCTTTGGAGGGTTCTGGTGGGTGGAGCTAAAACTCACTTTGTAAATTCAGATGGCACGGAAGACTTACTAGGACGTAATGAGGTGTATCACAAAATTTATGTTTGTATAGGGTTTTAACATTTCCAGCCTCATGCGCATTAATGAGGTAAAACTATTTTGTGACCCTCCATTAATGACTGCAATTCCAGGGGTTGAAGACTGAGAGGGCCATCAGACCTTCATCCCTGCATTGAAATTTCCAGCATGTCAGCAAATGTTTGTTAAAACAGTCCCTATTCCTAAAAAAGTTGACATGCTAAAAAGACATCAGGAGCATCATGTAGTGGTCCCATGGACCACTGTCTTCTCCCGTCTCCTAGCTGCGATTTAGAAAGGATTGCAATAGACTGTTATACGCCGCAAGGACGTTTCCTACTCGTAAAAGGGCTTTGTTATATTGCTAGATGGTCTTTTGCAGTTGCAAACCCTGTGATTTTGTGAAGTGCAGAATTTGTGACATCAAAAGACCTCTGTGAGCCCCACGATCGTTCATAGTTTTTAACAGAGATAATGTAAATAAATGTGATATTTCACTTTAAGGCACTCGAAAATTAAATTAGCAGCGCTGTCATTTTAACCAATTAATAGATTTTATTTGCAGACCTGCATGAGAAGGCAATTTATTTTGATTTATTAGAACACAAATGCAGTTTCTTTTTTTAAAATAAATCATGAAGCAATCATGAAGCAATTGCATTGAAGTAAATAGCTGTAAATCATCAAGTATGTTCCTGTAATTGAGTATGTTTTCATTGACAGAATCATCCACTTCTCCTGGGGGGGTTTGTCAACCGTATAGATGATATATACATATATATATATATATATATATATATATATATATATGTATATATATATATATATATATATATATATATTACCTACTGGCGGTCGCCAGTAGGTATATATAGTTAGGATTTTTTCCCTATGGGATTTCTGAAAATTCTATGTCTAATAACTTTGGCGTTTGTGGACGGAATCGGCTGAAATTTTCAGGAAAATGGCACATTTTGTTTCTGAGCAGCTCCTGGAAATTTGGGGGGGTTCGTCAAGGGGGGGCCGAGAAAAAAGGGGGGTCCCAAAACGCGTTTTTCGCATGTTAATTTCCATAGGGCGGTTGGACTCACTTTTAGCCCGAACGGCTGAATGGATTTCCACGAAACTTGGCAAAATTGTAGGGACTGTTAGCCTGATGTGCCTTTGCTAGGTCTCAATATATGTGCTTTAGTGGATTGTGAGAAATTAACGTTTAAATCAAGATATATATCTGTAACAGCGCTCCGGGCAGCGATCCGGTTAGCGAACTTTCCGCGCATCGGAACTTTGCGAAGCGAAGCTGATTGGCTCTCCGGTGTCTGTCAACATTCTAAACAGTCCGGAGCGGCCGCCATCTTGTCTCTCGGTAGGATCGAGAGACAAGAGGAGACCAAAACAAAGGAGGAAATGAAGGAAAGGGGGCAAGGTAGACCCCTTCTGACCCCCTAGGATTGATGAGGGGGATATTATAGAGCCACGCGGGGCCCCCAAAAAAAAAAAAAATCCAAATTTTTTCGCCGTAGAGACGCGTCTTGGTAAGCGAACCGGGCAGCTAACCGGGAAGCTAACCGGCAGTGTAACGGGAGTCTGAGGAGTAGCTGATTGGCTGTCAACATTGTAAACAGTCCGGAGCGGCCGCCATCTTGTCTCTCGGTAGGATCGAGAGACAAGAGGAGACCAAAACAAAGGGGGAAATGAAGGAAAGAGGGCAAGGTAGACCCCTTCTGACCCCATAGGATTGATGAGGGGGATATTATAAAGCCACGCGGGGCCAAAAAAAAAAAAAAAAAAAAATCCGATTTTTTCGCCGTAGAGACGCGTCTTGGTACGCGAACCGGGCAGCTAACCGGACAGCTAACCGGGAAGCTAACCGGCAGTGTAACGGGAGTCTGAGGAGTAGCTGATTGGCTGTCAACATTGTAAACAGTCCGGAGCGGCCGCCATCTTGTCTCTCGGTAGGATCGAGAGACAAGAGGTGGAAAAAAAAAAGGTGTAAATGAATGAAAGGGGTAAGGCAGACCCCTCCTGAACCCCTAGGATTGATGAGGGGGCTATTAAAGTTCCCTGCGGGGCAAAAGAAAAAATAAATTACGATTTTTCACGGTAAAGGTGCTTCCTGGTACGTTAACCGGGCAGCTAACCGGCAGCGTAACGGGAGTCCGACATATTGTGTTTTTTGAACGTTTGTGATATGTGCACGTGTGGATTTTGTCTAATTAAGGTTAAAAAAATATATATATATCTTTAAGCGTGTTCTGGCGCGCTTACGTTTTGGGTTTGGTTTGCGCTGCAGAGACGATACGTCACGGTTATGCGATGCATCATGAGGCGTCTCACGGGCTACGTGATACGTCACTTAATAAAGAATATATTTTACAGCTATAGATATTAGCTTTTAAAAAACCAATGAAATTCACAGAAAAAACCATAGGTTATAGACCATATATAGTTAGGAATTTGCATTTACAAAACCTTGAAAATTCACTGAAAAAACCATAGGTTATAGACCATATATAGTTAGGGATTAGCATTTAAAAAACCTTATTTTATTTGCACAAAACCATTGAAATTCCATATATAGTTAGTTGCACTAACTATATATCGCGGACCCGCAATCCACTGCTAATGATGTCACATATTACATCATTCATGACATGGTCAGTGACATCACTGATGACATCACTGATGACATCTCAAATGTAAATGTAAATGTAAATGTAAATGTAGTTGAGCTTATATAGCGCACAGCTACCCGCAGTGGGTGTCCCGGCGCTTGCTTAGGGAACCCGTCCTGATATTCCCCTGTGTGATAGCCCCAGCAGGTATCCACAAGGTGAAAGTCAGGCATCCCGCCGCGAGGGGCCGTTGTGGAGATTAAGCAAGCTATTGCCCAGAGTCGCAGAGTGTGAACCCGTGAGTCGAGAAGGCACCGGAGCAAGAATTATCGAGTCCGTGGAATTTTTAGCCCAAGACCCGCCGAAGGGGGGAATTGAACCCTACATCACTGATGACATCACTGATGACATCTCAAATGACATCACTGATGACATCACTGACATCTCATTTGACATTACTCATTACATCACTGATGATATCATTTATGTGATAATACATCTTCAGACTCTAATATAACCTTAGGTACACTCAGTGTAAACAGGCACTCACAGACTGTCACACATCCATGGAGTTACTCACACACCTAGTCAGTCATGCAAAGAATCAATCACATCTCCATTTCCTCAACTATACAGTTATACACACCTTACTTATTCAAACATATAGTAAAACATATTTACTCTCTTATACAATCCTTGATACAAGTTTACAATGATTCATACAGCCACTCACACATTCACTGGCTTTTATGCTCAGTTATTTATATATGTCAACTCTCACATGGAGTGTGTTTTACATATGTACTTACTTTGACATGTAGCACTGAGATATCCATTCACTCACCAATATACTCATGCACACAGTCAACTGTCCATACAGCTGTTTCTACATGCACTTTTGAACCCATACACCTAGGGAATCAACTGCTCACACATCTATGCACAGAGTTATACGCCTCCCAGCCACCCACACACATACTCAGTCTCCCATACAAATACTTGGGCAACCATTCAATAACCCATATAGTTACTGATATAGCTACTGATTTAAACATGCAGCAGTTTACAGAACAACATAAATAATGATTGCCAAATTAAGACACATTAATCACTAACCCATACACTCAGTGAGACACATTTAATCATTCTCTCATACAGTCAGTCATGCACCTACTAAATCCTTCATCCAGACACTTATACATCCACTCATTCTTCAATATGTAAGACATATTTTAACTTTACAGAAACATACAGTCACTGGGTGTTGTCATCAGTGATGTCATCAGTGATGTCATCAGTGATGTCATTTGAGATGTCATCAGTGATGTCATCAGTGATGTCACTGACCATGTCATGAATGATGTAATATGTGACATCATTAGCAGTGGATTGCGGGTCCGCGATATATAGTTAGTGCAACTAACTATATATGGAATTTCAATGGTTTTGTGCAAATAAAATAAGGTTTTTTAAATGCTAATCCCTAACTATATATGGTCTATAACCTATGGTTTTTTCAGTGAATATATATATATATATATATATGTATATATATATATATATATGCCAGTTTCTCGTACAGAAAGTACAACGCACTCCGCACAGATAAATTCGGACACAATACCGTCTGCTAGTCAAATCCTGGGTTTATTTCATAACCACAAGCCAAAAACAAACCCTACGCGTTTCGGCGGACAGCCGCCTTGCTCACGGGTAAAGTGTTGTTGTTTCACCATTGGTTAAGTAAAGTGCATGTGACACATCAAAACAAACAACATCAAAAAGGGACAGACGTACTGGTTGGAGTCAGCCATCTTCCAATGTGTTAGCTACAATGCGTGAAACATTATTGTATGTACATTAGAGCCAGAAATTAATCATTGTGCTAACACGAATTAAAAAATAAAATAATAACATGTTAACTGCACATTATCAACACATTAATACAACCGATTGCTTTGACCGAATTGTATTAAAAAAATCATCATCATTGAGTAGATATTGAGTAGATAGTATATATATATATATATATATATATATATATATATATATATATATATATATATATATATATATAAATATATATATAGTCCTTCGCCAATCCATTGTTTTAAGTTTCTTCATAAACAGCAATATTTCTTTAGTAATTTGTCTGTGATTGTTTTCACTGCTAGGGTGTGGGCAATTGAAGAAATGCCCCTTTTGAAGGTCTGGGGGCAACAAAGAGAATAACAGGGTTATCACGAGTAGAGTAGCGCTGGTCAGCATTGGAGGCACTTTGTTAATCAGATCCCATTGGAAAGTGGTTGAAGCATGGGTGATGTAGTGATATTCCTGGTTGTTGCTCAAGAGGAGTTAGATTTCTTGTATCCCAGTTCACAGGGGATGTTAACAGGCAGAACAAAGTGGACTAGTCTTAGTGCAGGCCATGGCTGCTTTTAATACGTTTGTGAGGTTGGACCATGGCTTTAGTGGCGCAGTAAGCAAAAAACAAAATCCCCGAATGTGGCTCAGAGAAATTATCAGCGGCTTTAATTAATTTGAGCAATAAATGCATCACTTTTTCTGTTTTATTTAGTATAATTAAACTGAGAACAATTCCTTGGGGAACACATTCTGGAATGATAGAATTGGTCACAATGCTGTGTTGATGGATTTAACAAAAAATAAAGGCAGTCTAAGGGAATACTATGCACATTCCTAAAAGTTATTAGAGGTTTAATGAATAGTAAAGGAGATGCACAAATAGACACATTAATCAGTATTAATATTAAGAATCAGTCAGAAAATAAAAAAGACAATATGTAAAGAAAATGGCAAAATTGTTAGGACAAAGCTAAGAACTAAGAGACTGTGTGAAGATCAGAAATCTCATGGTAACGATAAAAAGAAAACGTTTTCTTACATAATAAGATGATGTTAATGTTAAATAAGAGATTTATCATACTGAAGTATTTGTCCTACTAGAATTTGGATATGCTATTTAAAATAATTGTATTTACAACAAGGGGTGGTGAGGGACAGAGTCTCTGAATTAAGCAGAAAGCTCTCACCCAGTCAAGAGATCAGGGCTAGATCCAACACCGTTTTTTAGCTCACTGCACCATCCCAGTTTCAGAACCTGGCTGTATGCAAATTAGTCTGTTCCTGTCCCAGTTCATGATGGGAACAGGTCAAACCAAACTACAAAAGCCAATTCTTACACTAAAATAATTGTGCAAAAGAACAATTGATGGACAGAATGCAGAAAAATGTCATACATTTACCCCAGTGCAGAGATCCCTGCCTAAATCCATAGTTTTTTTGCTCACCATGCCATTCGAGTTTGGACCCAGCCATAGGAACAGTCCAGTCCGAACTGCCAGGCGAGGTCCTCCCTGGACTGGAAACAAGCATCCTGGGCCCTCATCAGCCAGGATAGCTTGTCTCTAGTGGCATGGAGAGCACAGGGCCCACGTCTGGGCATACCCGTCCCACGTGGGTGACAAATGCAGAAAGAACAATTGATGGACAGAATGCAGAACAATGTCATACATTCACGTCAGTACAGAGATATGGGCCTAAATCCATCGCTTTTTTGCTCACCATGCCATTCCAGTTTGGACCCAGCCATTTTTCAATCAGTCTTGACCCTGCACCCAATGGGAACAGTCGAACCCTAACTGTCAGGCCAGGTCCTCCCCAAATAATTGTGTCACTTGTGATGATGCCTCTAAAAGTGTAAATGGATAATGCATAAATAACCTGTTCATAAACAAGGAGGCAACGGAGGGGCTAGAAGCGGTGCAGAGAATCATAGGAAGCTACGGTTGCAAAATGCAAGTTCTAGTTCATCTGCACAAACATATATTGAAGTATTAGTTTTTCCTTTTGTTTTGTGTTCACAAATATTGTAGGCTTTTTGCTTATATATTAGTGAATGATCTCTTGTCGAAGCCTCATCAGCAGTAAGATGCCATCTAATAGAGTTCTGACAGGGAAAGGTGACTCCAGCTAGCTCATTACCTATTGATTGCACTGTGGAATATCGAGTACAAGCACACTAATGTCACAGACAAAATATCCAGGGACAACATATTGAAAGGTAAGTGTATATAGGGAAGTATAGATTTACTATTCTTAACTTCACAAAGGGCGCACAGAAACAGATGTATCTCAATTCTCACAAGCTATAAATTCAAGGCGTATGGTACCAGAATACCATAGCCTAAATAACATCATACAGTAATAGTATGTCATAAATATCATTTGCACAAATATCACCTCAATGGAGTTAATAAAAAATCTACACATGCAAATGATGTTTAGGAGATGATATTTCTCTCAGATGATATTTTTGCCTATGATGTTCTGATGTAAAACTGACTCAAAACTTTTGTAGGGACCTTCTCCCGGGACACTTTCAAACAATGCCCATAATGTCCATGAACTTTCCTCCTTGTCTCCTTGTACGGATTAAGACTGTCTCTCCTGGGTTTAGGGTTCTTTTTTGGGCCCTCCTTTTGAGACTTGCTTTCTCATTGGTCCTTCTTCTCCGTTCCTGGGTGCTTGCTGACGAATATGGTGCAGGAGCCCAATTGTCGGCCATGGGTAGCAGGTCTCTCTGTGGTCCAGCCAACATCAACGCCCATGGTGATTGTAGGGTGGTACTGTGCGGTGTGCTTCTGTATTCCCTTAGGAAGGCTTGCAGTGCTTCTTCTGGGTCACTCCCCTCTGCAGACGATATTCGCAGAACTTTGTTCACTGTCTGCATAAACCGTTCCACTTCACCGTTGGCCTGAGGCCATTGGGGGGTGATTCGGTGATGTTTGATTCCCAGATTCTGTAGAAGTTCTTTGAACTCGCTCCCTTGGAACGGTGGTCCATTGTCCGTCTTGATGACCAGCGGGATGCCGAACATCGCGAATGCTTTGCTGAGGATTGGGCGAATGTTCGCGAAACTGGTTGATGCTGCTGTTTCTACTATGGGGTACTTGGTGTAACTGTCAATCAGTACTACCGTGATCTTCCCATCCGGGAAGCTCCCAAAGTCTAGACTTAGCCATGCCCACGGTGACGGGGCATGGTCTTCCGTGATTACTGGGGCAGGTACTTCAGGGCTGCTGGTTATTTGGCATGCTCGGCACTCTCGTACGGTGGCGTCAACGCACTCGTCCAGGTTGGGGCACCATATCTTCTCTCGCATCCTAGCTTTCATTCTGCGGGTGCCTTGGTGTCCTTCGTGTGTTAGGGTGGTCGCCCTCTCTTGTAAGGCCTTGGGGATGACTACACGGGCTCCTCTCAGTAGCAATCCGTTGTCAGTGCAGCTGAGGTCGTTGTGTATTTTCCAGAATTGGTGCAGGCGTGTTTTGTCCGCCTCGTTCCACCCGCTGACGTCTTTCAGGAAGTTTGTCCAGGATCCTGATTTTATTGCTTCTTTCGCCCGTTGGATGACTGTGTCATTGTCATAGTGGGCAATGATGGTGTCTGCAGTCAGAGCCCTGGGGCATGCTCCTGTTGATATCATATTGATGAACTCTTCGGTCTGACATTCCTGTTCTGCGTTGTGGGTTCCTTCTGTGAAAGGGTGGGGTGATAGAAAATCTGCCGGGTTTTTCGCCCCAGGTCTATATACCAGGTCCATTTGATACTGTTGAATTTGGATGGCCCAGCGTTCAATTCTCGGTGGTGGGTGTGGTGCTGTGCCTCGGAATAAAGGAATTAGCGGTTGGTGGTCCGTCACCATTCTGAATGGGTGACCAGATATGTATAGGTGAAAATGGGCGCAGGCCCATTTTACGGCCAACGCTTCTCTTTCAATTTGCGAGTATCTCGATTCTGTCGCTGTCAAGGCTTTGCTTGCAAATGCCAGTGGGGCCCACACTCCGGGTTTGGCTTCTTGTGATAGTAGGGCTCCCAGGCCTACTGGGCTGGCATCCACCAATATCTCTGTGGGTCTCGCAGTGTTGAAGTATGCCATCGTGGTGCTGTCTAGTAGTGCCTCCTTGATTTGGTGAAACGCTTTGTCCTCGGTGTCTGTCCATTTCCACAAACTGTCTTTCTTCGTCAGGTTTCTTAAGGGCTCTGCGATAGTGGCTAGATTGGGTATAAACCTTGCCCAGTATTGTGCCATCCCTAAGAAACTCCTCACTTCGGACGCGGTTGTGGGTGCTGGGGCGTTCTTGATGGCGTGAGATTTGCGTGGGTCCACCTTCACTCCGTCTGAGTCAAACACGTATCCAAAGAATTCTATTGATTTTCTGAAAAATTGGCATTTGTCTTTGTGCAAGGTGACGCCATACTGTGCGAGTCTCTGCAGGGTGGCTTTCAGTCTTTGGTGATGTTCCTCACTCGTTTTGGCGTGGATCAGGATGTCGTCGCTTACGTTCAACACCCCTTCAAGTCCTGATAATATTTCTTTAATTGTATTTTGAAAGATCTCGGCTGCGGATGATATGCCGAAGTTTAGTCGCTTGTACCGTCTCAGCCCTAGGTGTGTTGAAAAGGTTGTAATGTAGCGGCTCTCTTCCTCTAGTCTCAGCTGATGATATCCTGCGTTGAGGTCCAGCTTAGAGAACTATTGGGCCCCATTTAAGTCCGTCAGGATGTCGTCTACTGTTGGAGTGAGGTGTCGCTCCCGTCGTATGGCTTTGTTCGGGATCCTCATATCTATGCAGATGCGGATCTTGCCTGGCTGGCGTGGCTTCTCGGCTATTACCATCGGGGACACCCACGGTGTTGGCCCCGACACCTTCTCAATCACTCCTTGTGCTTCTAGTTGGTTCAGTTCTTTCTCTACTGCGGTGCGCAAGTGAAACTGTATTCTTCGGTGCCTCAGCGCCACTGGTTGTATGGCGGGGTCGATGTGTAGTTTGATCGGCAGTCGCTTGATGGTTCCAAGGCCTTCAAAGAGCGTGGGGAACATTTGCAGGATGTCCTCCGTTTGGAGTGCTTTGACGGCGTTCGCAAACGCGATGAGGCGGAGATCTTCTGCCGTGTTGCTTCCCACGAGTAGGTCTGCCTCTTTGTCTATGACATGGAAGGTCGTCATTACTTCATTGTCTTCCGCTTTAACTTGAATTACCATTTTCCCTCGCAGCGGGAGGGGTTCTTGGCTGCCATAGGTTAGTATTCGTGCTTTTGAGGGGACCAGCTTGGGTCTCGGCTTCAGTGCTTTATAATGCTGGATTCCCATGACGTTCACGGTGGCTCCCGTGTCGATGACGCCGGTCACTGGTGACCCGTCGATGTGTATTTGGCATTTTGGCTGGGGCCTTCGCCGTCTCTTCAGTTCACTTACGAAGGATACGTAGTAACATTCATCCTCGTCCTCTGTGGATGACTCGTCAAATTGCGCTTGCCTCGGCGACTTGCTTGATCGGGACGACGCTGCGTCGTCTAGAGACAGCTGCCTCACGGTTCCGGTGATTGATTTTCTTCCTGACGCTCCTCTTCCCCGGAAACCACCTCTGCATACGCGTGCGAAATGGTTGGGTATTCCGCATTTCGAGCATGTTTTGCCTCGTGCTGGGCAGCCATCTTGGTTGTGTTCCTCTCTGCCACAGTATCCGCATGGTGTTCGGCGCGGCGTCCTGGTCGGCCATCTTCCTCTGCTTCCCCGACTGGCGCCGCGGACTGCGTCTACTCTTTCTGTCTTCACCACGGTTTCCGCTTCTGCCCGTGGGTTCAGGGCTGCTTCCATCGCGGTCGCACGTGCGACTGACAGCTCGTGGGATCTGGCGAGAATTAGTATTTCTTCGAGCGTTATGCGCGGTTGCCTTAGAATCAGCGTCCTCAGGTGCTTGTTGCGACAACCTTGGATGAGCTGCGCAGTTACTTCTTTCTTTTCGTCATCATCTGTGCACGTGCTTATGAGGTCCCTCAGGCGCGCATGAAATGCGTCCATAGTTTCTCCTTCCCTCTGTTTGGACTGGCGGAATTTGAAGCGTTCATAATGCGGGTTTAATTGGGGGTCAAAGTGTGCGTTTAGCGCGTTGACTGCTGCGTCATAGTCGGTGTCGTCCCCCGTATCTGGCAGGTGTTTGAATAGCTTGTATAGCTCTGTGCATCCAAAATGCAGTAGCAGGGATCTTTTTACTTTGTTGTCCTTCTCCCTCGTAGCAGTGAAGTAGTTGTTGAGCTGTCCTAGCCACACGGCCCATCTGGGCGCTGCTGTGCCTGGGTCTATTAATTCACTGAAAGGTGGTAATGCTTGGATTTGGGAGTGAACTGATGGTGCTGGTGGTTGTGTCCCGGGGGCTGTTGCCTGTGCTTGGGGTCCTGCTCGCGGTGCTGGGTCGGCCACTTGCTGTGTTCCACCTGTTGCTCCCCCTGTGTTTGTGGACATTCTGATGTTGTGCGGGGGTTTGGCGCTCTTTTACTGGGCGTTTCTCCTTGCTTCGCAGGTTGGGTTTGCTTATGCTTGTTTAGGCAGGTATGTTTGGCACAGTTGTGTTTGCCTGTGCTTGTTGAGGCAGGTACGTTTGGTACTGGTGTTTGGTGTAGAAGACTTTGTGTGTTTGCACGTGCTTGTTTCTTACTTCCTCTCGTGTGCCGTGGCGGGCAGCCTCATTAGCGGGAGATATCTTCTCCTCTCTCCGGCGAGGTATTTGCATGCGCTCAGGGCCTCGCGCTTGCTTGGTTCGAGGCGCCTCTCCTGTCTTGCGCTCTCTCAGGGCCTCTCTCGCTTGTGTTGGCGCCTCTCCTTCTGCGCATGCGCGCACTGCCGGGCCTGCTGCCGGGTCGCTCTTCTCGGCGCGCTTCTTCGCCTGGGCCGTCCTGTCGCTGCCGTCGCCGGTGCCACACGCAGCTCCCTGCATCTGCTGCTTACCGGTAGGTGGATTCTTGCCTCGGATGGCTGGTTCTGTTTGCGTCGTCGTCTTTGCTCCGCTCCGGTGCTGCGGCCGGAGTGTTCGAGCCGTTGTTGGTCGGGCAGGTAGCGCTGCTGGCTGGCGCTGCTCGATTTAGGCAGATCCCTTCCTCGTCGCCAGTGTGGGGGTGCAAGGGCCTAGCGAGGCCTGCAGCGCTGTGTCGCTTGCGTAGGCAAATCACTGGACACACACACTCTCGCTCTACTGGTCTGGACAGGAAGTGCTGTGCCACCTCCGTCCCTTTATTTAAAGCTTTCTGGCCACGCCTGGCCAGAAAGTGATACATTGGTGGGTAGTGCTTCCTGGGCTCATCCTGAGACCCTCGGAGCACTAGAGCGCTACAAAACTCACTCACTCTACATCAAGAGATAGGAGAAAAGAGATTTCCATACAGAGATACATTAGTTACTAAAGAAAGCAATGGGCGTTATAATGGGGATCCAGTTTTGCTTAAATAAAGAGATGTGATCCAGACATTCCCATTCATAAAGGCAATGCAAGAGACACGCCTTCTTCAGGACACCCTATATCTTTAGTCACAAAACAATGCTGAGATAAGTGGATGTAGAGGTTACTATAAAAAATATTCTGCACAGAATAGCTGTAATGGTAATCTCAGTAGCGTAACGAAACCTGAGTGTCCCCCCTGCAAAGTGCACAAAGAGGCCCCCTCTCCCTGACCCACCACCTAGCACTTTTGCTAAGGGGGCTCCCTGGAGCTTGGGGGCCTTGCGCACCCAAGGGGCTGCAGGGCTTATGTTACGCCAGTGGGTAATTCTACAGAAGTAGTGGAGACAAAGGTAGTAATGATTATGAAATGTGTTAAAATAAACTCTGGAAAGCAGAAAAAGGCAAAGGTGGGGTTGGAGACCACTTACACTGAAGTAAGAATAGGTTGAGAAATTAGCACATCAGGAAGAGCCCTTACTCAGGAAATTAACCGCAGCAGGCAAACAGCTGTGGCAATAACAACCATGCGCAGTCTACATGGCCTCTAACAGAGGTATATTTACGGACTAAACACACTTACTGATCATTTTGTGCCACCAATGGACACCAAGATACCTGAGGGCTTGAACAGCGGGACAGAGGTGTACAAACCCATGCTTGATCACTGGGATTCTAATGTTTGATATTTCTAAGATGTACTGCGTCTCTAGTACCCGCCCACTGTACAACTGTTCCTTACCTGATTGGTGATTTGATAAGTGGTGGGTGTGGTGATGGTGCCCACAGATCACGGAGCGCCCTCTGTAGGCTTTGCAAAAAAAACATACCTGGGCTTCCTCTTGCACTGCCGGTGCGCCACATTTTCCTATTTTAAAAGTGACGCACCAGCAGCACAGTGGGCAAGATCTTTAAAATATATATATATATATATATATATATATATATATATATATATATATATATATATATATATATATATATATATATATATATATATATAGTGAGCAAGGACGTTAAGTCCGAAATGTGTCTGATGACTTGCACCACAATTCAATAAAGTCAAGATTACAACCTTTGGCTGACTGGCTGATTTTTGCAGTCTACGTACTTGTCAATGCGGTGAAGCAGTTTTCTCTGGCAAGCTGGATTTGCATATATATATATATATAGATATAGATATATAGATATATAGATATATATATATATATATATATATATATATATATATATATATATATATATATATATATATATATATATATATGTATATATATATATATATATATATCAGTCCAAACACTCCAAAAAGAGCGAGATCGCTTGCATTCACTCAACGCCACCGAAGAAGGGAGATGGTGATCCCGAAACGCGTTTGGCTACAAACATTACTGAGGCTGCAACCATGTTCTGATGTCACGAGCAAGTTGTGAATAAACCTCGTGTTTTTCTAAAGAAGCTTCCATGTGGTCCACTTCACTGTTTGGGATTCTGGTACTTGACTGATGTTAGCGGCTGTTCCGGTCGCGAAGAGGACCCCCGCATTCCCGTGCGGACCTGCAGCTCCACCCGGGGCTTGCGTGGGGGGAAGCTGTGTGAGCGCTATTCCAGTGCGCGCTCACACAAACACAGTTTGCAACTACAAAGCTGCGTGCCAAAGGAGCTGGAGGCCCCCTCAACCCACTGGGGTATGAACGGTGTTTACTGGCAATAGAACTCGCTTACCCACTTGGGAAGTAATTGATGGACTACAACGCCCAGAAGGCCGTAGGTACGGCCACGCCCCCGCCCAGGGGCAGGCGTTTTTCCAAACACTCCAAAAAGAGCGAGATCGCTTGCATTCACTCAACGCCACCGAAGAAGGGAGATGGTGATCCCGAAACGCGTTTGGGCTACAAACATTACTGAGGCTGCAACCATGTTCTGATGTCACGAGCAAGTTGTGAATAAACCTCGTGTTTTTCTAAAGAAGCTTCCATGTGGTCCACTTCACTGTTTGGGATTCTGGTACTTGACTGATGTTAGCGGCTGTTCCGGTCGCGAAGAGGACCCCCGCATTCCCGTGCGGACCTGCAGCTCCACCCGGGGCTTGCGTGGGGGGAAGCTGTGTGAGCGCTATTCCAGTGCGCGCTCACACAAACACAGTTTGCAACTACAAAGCTGCGTGCCAAAGGAGCTGGAGGCCCCCTCAACCCACTGGGGTATGAACGGTGTTTACTGGCAATAGAACTCGCTTACCCACTTGGGAAGTAATTGATGGACTACAACGCCCAGAAGGCCGTAGGTACGGCCACGCCCCCGCCCAGGGGCAGGCGTTTTTCCAAACACTCCAAAAAGAGCGAGATCGCTTGCATTCACTCAACGCCACCGAAGAAGGCAGATGGTGATCCCGAAACGCGTTTGGCTACAAACATTACTGAGGCTGCAACCATGTTCTGATGTCACGAGCAAGTTGTGAATAAACCTCGTGTTTTTCTAAAGAAGCTTCCATGTGGTCCACTTCACTGTTTGGGATTCTGGTACTTGACTGATGTTAGCGGCTGTTCCGGTCGTGAAGAGGACCCCCGCATTCCCGTGCGGACCTGCAGCTCCACCCGGGGCTTGCGTGGGGGGTAGGCATGGGCGGAAAATCCGTTCCGCTCGTGGATTTTGCGGATTTTCGGGAAATTCGCAATCCGCGAGATTCGCGAATCTCCCGCAAAATCCGCAAATCCGCGAGCAGCGGATTTTGCTCGCACTGCTCGCACTGTTCGCGTGAGTTCGCGCCCCGCGAATAAGTGCAAAATTGCAGAAATACGATCTTAGCAAAACTGAAAGTAACTACTTACCAGGTTCAAAAGTTCAGGCTCATCATTAGTAGCCATTTCCTGTAGTGCTTCCTGAGGGGCCCCTCCAGAGTTCAGTTGCCAGTTGAAACTATTATGTGACCCTGCTCTGAACCTCAGAATAGTTACACATATGCCACAAAGGTCCTGAATTACAGCTAAGGGAGACAAGCAGGAGCCAGGCTGGAAGTTAAAATCCATTAATCAGCCCCTAATTCATTATTGTCAGTTGGGGCAGGGCAGGTGTTGTAACTAATTTTGCAACAATGAAAGCACTTAGCAAGTGCAAAAGATCACTAATCAGGGCGCACTAAGGAAGCAGGTGCCAGCTAAAAAAATATTCTGTGACACATTAATCAGCCCCAAATTAATTCAGGTCACTTGAGGCAGGGAAGGTGTGCTTTGCTTTGCCGAAAATAATGTACACTGGACAACCAGAGGGTGTGGTGATGAAACAGAGGGTGGCATGGGTGGGCCAGAGGGTGGCATGAGTAGTCAGAGAGTGGCAGTGGTGACAGAGAGTGGCAGTGATGAAGAAGAGTGTCCCAAACAGGCTGGACACGTAGAAACAACAAGTTCGCAAAACTTGCGACCCGACAGGTAAGTTCGCAAATTGCGAAATTGTAAAAACCCTCGCGAACTGGCAGAAACACGGGCGAACACAAAAAAAAATCCGCAAATTCGCGGGAATTCGCGGATTTTGCGGATTGCGAATCCGCAAATCCGCAAAATTCGCGAACGCGAGATCCGCAAAATTCGCTCATGCTTAGTGGGGGGAAGCTGTGTGAGCGCTATTCCAGTGCGCTCTCACACAAACACAGTTTGCAAATACAAAGCTGCATGCCAAAGGAGCTGGAGGCCCCCTCAACCCACTGGGGTATGAACGGTGTTTACTGGCAATAGAACTCGCTTACCCACTTGGGAAGTAATTGATGGACTACAACGCCCAGAAGGCCGTAGGTACGGCCACGCCCCCGCCCAGGGGCAGGCGTTTTTCCAAACACTCCAAAAAGAGCGAGATCGCTTGCATTCACTCAACGCCACCGAAGAAGGGAGATGGTGATCCCGAAACGCGTTTGGCTACAAACATTACTGAGGCTGCAACCATGTTCTGATGTCACGAGCAAGTTGTGAATAAACCTCGTGTTTTTCTAAAGAAGCTTCCATGTGGTCCACTTCACTGTTTGGGATTCTGGTACTTGACTGATATATATATATATATATATATATATATATTCAATGAAAAAACCATAGGTTATAGGCCATATATAGTTAGAAATTAGCATTTACAAAACCTTATTTTACTCGCATAAAACCATTGAAATTCCATATATAGTTAGCTAACTATAAGCGCTAACTATATATCGCGCACCCGCAATCCACTGCTGATGATGTCACATATTACATCATTCATGACATGGTCAGTGACATCACTGATGACATCACTGATCAAAACAACCAGTGATTGTATGTGTCTGTAAAGTTTAAATATGTTTCACATATTGAAGAATGAGTGGATGTATAAGTGTCTGGATGAAGAATTTAGTAGGTGCATGACTGACTGTATGAGTGAGTGATTAAATGTGTCTCACTGAGTACATGGGTTAGTGACTAAACTGTCTTAATTCGTGCATCAGTATGTTTGTTGTTGTGTAAGCTGCTGCATGTGTTGATCAGTAGCTATAAGAGTGGCCATATGGGTTATTGATTGGTTGCCCAAATATTTGAATGGGAGGCTGAGTGTGTGTGTGGGTAGCTGGGAGGTGCGTGACTCTGTGCATAGATGTGTAAGCAGTTGATTCACTAGGAGTATGAGTTCAAGAGTGCATGTGGAAACAGCTATATGGGCGGTTGACTGTGCATGGGTGTGTTGGTGAGTGAATGGATTTCTCATTGCTACATGTGCAAGTAAGTACGTATGTAAAACACAATACATGTGAGAGTTGAGATATATAAATAACTGAACATAAGACCCAGTGAATGTGTGAGTGGCTGTATCGATCACTGTGAGCTTGTATCAGGGATTATATAAGAGAGTAAATATGTGTTATTATATGTTTGAATAAGAAGATGTGTATAACTGTATAGTTGAGGAAATGGAGGTGTGATTGATTCTTTGCATGACTGACTAGGTGTGTGAGTAACTCCATGGATGAGTGACAGTCTGTGAGTGTCTGTTTATACTGAGTGTATGTAAGGTTATATTAGAGTCTGAAGAGGTTCATTGTATTATCACATGAGTGATGTGATCAGTGATGACAAATGAGATGTCATCAGTGATGTCATTTGAGTTGTCATCAGTGATGTCATCAGTGATGTCATTTGAGATGTCATCATTGATATCATTTGAGTTGTCATCAGTGATGTCATTTGAGATGTCATCAGTGATGTCATCAGTGATGTCACTGACCATGTCATGAATGATGTAATATGTGACATCATCAGCAGTGGATTGCGGGTGCGCGATATATAGTTAGCGCTTATAGTTAGCTAACTATATATGGAATTTCAATGGTTTTATGCGAGTAAAATAAGGTTTTGTAAATGCTAATTCCTAACTATATATGGCCTATAACCTATGGTTTTTTCATTGAATTTTCAAGGTTTTGTAAATGCAAATTCCTAACTATATATCCACTATAACCTATGGTTTTTTCTGTGAATTTCATTGGTTTTTTAATAGCAAATATGAAAAGCTTTAAAATGTCAAGTACGTGATAGATAAAAACATTTTCGTATTTATGCACGCTGATGTGCTTTGAACGCTGCCCCCCCCCCTCCCCTCTTTTGCCTTAGTAGTACTCTCTCTTTGCAGATACAGAAGGGTAGTTAACGCAGGCCTTTACCCCCGTTTAAATCCGTCGTACCTCCTTGTCTCTCCATTTGATTGATTGTTGTCCAAGCATTTACTGTTTTAGAATTGGTTCTCTTTGGATCATTCTCTATTTACAAACAAGCACAAAGTCGCAATACTCTGTTTAGTCTTTGCAGATAGTGAAAAATCGTGTAAAAAAATAAAAGTAATCGAGCAAAATCAGTAGGCCACTAATTGGATCTCTTTTTGACCTCGCTAAAATAGAAATATTAGGAACAACCCTTCTTGAGAAATACGAAAATAGTGAGATGAACTGAGCTCCACACCATGAGGGCTGCAAGACAGCTCGGCTCCATCACCCATCCCGCACAAAATAATGACAAACCCTATGCAAATATTAAAAATATAGACAACACACCAGCAAAGAAACAGGGTAAAACATTTTATTAAAAAACTATTTACATAACGTTGGTTTATAAGATGATGTCAGTAGTGGACCGATGTGTGAATAGATCGAAAACAGCACAAGGCTCCAAGATCCGGATAGCAAGCTCCTGGATGTTGGGTGCCATAGTTTAGAGTTCTGAATTTCAGCCTTTTTCAATGCCTGTGCTTTGTTGAATCAAAATGGCGGCTTGACACAAAGCTGACTCAAGCGTTGTTACTGATGCTATGCAGACCAAAACTGGTTTTCAGTTTGTACATTTTTCTAGATTTTTCAATCCAAGTTTGGTTGACTTTGTAGAACGATGGCTTCAGATTTTCAACATACGGTGTGGTGGCGCTGACTGGGAGGGGGCGCTTCGCTCCTGCCCCCTCCCCAAGTAAGATTTTCATACGTGAAAGTACGTTAATGGTTTTGGTCCCTGAGATGCTTCGATGTCACTACCATTCTCAAATAGCATAAGTTCTGGATGTTGGGTGCCATAGTTAAGAGTTCTGAGCAGCGCTTGTAACACTGTCTGAAGCTTATTTCCACCTACTGCAGCTTCACTATTCTCAAAGTAAGTGAGTGTCGTTTGTGGACCTGACTGCATTAGAAAACAATGTGATATGTTACCTTCCTAAACAGCTTGACGGAGGCCCCTGAGGGGCGCTGTGATGGCCATGGACTCGGAGAAGACGCTTGGCTCCGACACCCTCCCCAAGTCTTATAGCACTGGTGTAGCCTGAGATCGCCCCCGACATAGGCGGCCGGCTCCCGGGGTCCGGCGGTACTTTTTGCCTTTTGATGACTCTTCAATTCTGGACCTTGTCCCACAATCCGTTTGACCTGAAGACAAGCTGTAGTGAGGCGCCCCTTTATCGTTTTAGTTGCCATTCCGCCCGCTTTTGCTACACTGTGCCTCTTCCGCCATTCAGCTGTTTTCCGCCCGCTCTTGCGACTACAGCGTCTCGCTCACCATGTAGATGAGATGCGCCCGCTCTTGCGGTGCAGCGATAGGCGGCTGCCACAGGACTCTCAAAATGGCGGCCGGCTCTTCGGTTTTGGGCCTGGTCCACTAAAATGGCCCTGGGACACCTTGGAACTCGGACGCTTGTCTGCTAGGGCTTGGGTCCCATTCTCGAAAAGCGTCCCCTCAGCCGTGAAGATTCTACAAAAGTCTTGGGGGCCTCCGACTCCCGCAGGCTTCTGGTGGGGAGCGGCTGCCATGATTGCTCGTGGAATGGCCACGACGGAGCTACGAGATGGTAGTGGTCTCATGCTGACGCCAGCTTTAGTCTGAAACATCCAGAAACACTGTAGACTACCAATTCGATCAGTTCCGGTAGCGCCCCAACATGACCCGGAAGAGAAGAACTTGCCCTCCCCTCTTTGACTGATGGTTCTTGTTGCCTGTCCCCTCTGTTGTCATTTAACAGAACTTTTTGGACTGCTGAAAGGGGTTGTGTTCTGAACGCTGGTTGGTGGAGACATTTAGACTATATTCTTGACCTACGTTGTCGCGTAATGCGTTTTATGACACGCCGCGTTAGCGCACCCGGAAGTGATCCGAGGCGCGGCGCGCAGCGCGTAACGTAAGCATAACAGGTCATGTGACTTGTTAATAAAACTTTTCATTGGTTCATTTTACTTTTGTTAATTTAATGATGAAAAGCTTGGTCATATGACCTAAAAATTACGCTTTTTATTATTTTCGAACAATATTTTTTTTTCAAACATATGTTATAATATTCCAGGCTAATGTACTTTCCCGGAAAATTTACAACTGTCTTGCAAGTAAAATATATTCCTTTTTCGAGTAAAAGGGCGTTTCTTCCTTCCATGACGGAGCCGTTGAGTAAAAGAGATTCGGCCTGCTGTCTTAGTCGCCGATACGCCTGATTATCAGATTCTTATCGATCACTTTATGTTGCAGACATGAAAAACACAACTGCCCTTGACCATTTATCTTTACTGCGTTCCTACATATTATACCTTTTATCCGTCATGTAATTGGACTGCTTTATTTCACTTGCCTTTTACTGATTCGAAAACAGTCACTAAAAGTAAAAACTTTACAAATGAAAATACTACTACCGTGTTTTGTTTTAAAAACCTTTATTGTGAAAATGTCAGTATACAAATACGGGCCTATAACCACGTGGGCCGGCCACGGAGCAAACTCAAATCGTATATGATGAGGAGACATTTACACTGTAGAAGAACGTAACGAGCGGGCCATTAGGTGACAAGAACAAAGGTGTCTAACAGTTGCGGAATCGGTGGACGTACATTTTGTAATTAAAATACGACAGGGCCACTTACAATAACATTTTCTAGATATACATTTGCGGGCAAAGAGTTACGAGTCCCATTTATACCGGCGCCATTTTGGGCGAGGCCGGGCAGGTCCAAGATATAGTCAAAATGTCTCCACCAACCATCGGCCAGACCAGAACCCCTTTCGGCCCTTTATGTTACAAGATGGTGTCTTCCATTCAGAAAATATTGGTGGCAGCATTTTGAAAGGAAACAGAAACAGCCGTTCTCCTAGTGAGTTTCACATTGTTACATTTAGGAAGAATGTTGAAGAGTAGTATGTGGAAAATCTGAAGCCATTTTTCTACAAACTCTCAATCAGACTTGGATGGAAAAAAAAACCTGAAGAATGTACAAACTGAAAACCAATTTTTGTCTGTATAGCACCAACAGTAACGCTTGAGTCAGCTTTGTGTCAAGCCGCCATTTTCATTCAATCAATAGCGTCCCCCTGCACACATTCAGGGACCTGGTCGTGTCTTCAGATGAAACGCATTGTAGGAAAAGAAGCAGAAAGGAAAAGGAAAAAAGTTCCGCCGGACCTAGTGAAGCTGCAGCAGGTGCAAATAAGCTTCAGACAGTCTTACAAGCACTGCTCAGAACTCTCAACTGAGGCACTCAACATCCAGGACTTGCCATTCGGATCTTGGCGCCTTGTATTTTTGTTTTGTTTTTGATGGAGGGGAAAGAACAAAAAACAGACATTGAAAAAGGCTCAACAGTGCAGGGCGCCTTGTGCTGGTTCCAACCTATTCACACATCGGTCCGCTACTGACATCACCTCATAAACCAACGGGGCACCCCACGCCGACTTTCGGCGCAGCATTGTAGGATGGCCACACCAGTGCGGCAATTTGCTGGACACCACCTCGGTGCCATCCAGATCTCGGCGCGTTCATTCATTCAATAGCGTCCCCCTGCACACATTCAGGGACCTGGTCGTGTCTTCAGAAGAAACGCATTGTAGGAAAAGAAGCAGAAAGGAAAAGGCAACAAGTTCCGCCGGACCTAGTGAAGCTGCAGCAGGTGCAAATAAGCTTCAGACAGTTCTACAAGCACTGCTCAGAAATCTCAACTGAGGCACTCAACATCCAGGACTTGCCATTCGGATCTTGGCGCCTTGTGCTGGTTCCGACCTATTCACACATCAGTCCACTACTGACATCACCTCATAAGCCAACGGGGCACCCCACGCCGACTTCCGGCGCAGCATTGTAGGATGGCCACACCAGTGCAGCCACTTGCTGGACACCACCTCGGTGCCATCCGGATCTCAGCGCGTTCGAGTCACTGTGCCGGAAGAGTGACCGGAACTCAGCTGAACACGCCGTCTTTCGGCGCAGCATTGTAGGATGGCCACACCAGTACGGCAATTTGCTGGACACCACCTCGGCGCCATCCGGATCTCGGCGCGTACGAGTCACTGTACCGCAACAGTGACCGCAATTCAGCTGGACACGCCGTCTTTCGGCGCAGCATTGTAGGATGGCCACACCAGTGCGGCAATTTGCTGGACACCACCTCGGTGCCATCCGGATCTCGGCGCGTTGTGCTGCCTTCGGCCTATTCGCACATCGGTCCGCTACTGACGCCGCCTCACGTGCCAACGGATTTTCTACGCTTTTTGTAGCCCTATGTCGCATAACAGGTCATGTGACTTGTTTATAAAACTTTTCATTGGTTCATTTTACTTTTGGTTTCCTAAAGATGGAAGGCTTGGTCATATGACCTAAAAATAACACTTTTCATTGGTTTAGAACATTTTTTTTTCCCAAACGATGAAAGCCCCACCTTGTTTCTGGATCATTCAGACTGAAGCTGGCGTCAGCATGAGAGCACCACCATCTCTTGGCTCCGTCGTGGTCATTCCGCGAGCAATCATGTCAGCCGCTCCCCACCGGAAGCCTGCGGGAGTCGGGGGCCCCCAAGACTTTTATACAATCTTCACGGCTGAGGGGACGCTTTTCGAGAATGGAGCCCAAGCCCTAGCAGGCAAGCGTCCGACTTCCAAGGTGTCCCAGGGCCATTTCAGTGGACCAGGCCCAAAACCGAAGAGCCGTCCGCCATTTTGACAGCCATGTGGCAGCCGCCTATCGCTGCACTGCAAGAGTGGGAGCAACTCCACAACATGGTGAGCGAGACGCTGTGGCCGCAAGAGCGAGCGCAACTCAGCTAGATGGCCGCCACCTGGGGAGGCCCGTTCACGCCGCCTCCCCCCCCCCCCCCCCCCCGGGCCGCCGCACGCCAATTTTCGGAGCAGCATTGTAGGATACCAAAACCAGTGCGGCAGTTTACTGGACATCACCTGGGTGCCTGTCGTACATGTTGTGTCAGCCATGTGACACTGGACACAGACCGCTACTGACGAGGCCTCCCCCCGCACCACCCGGGACGCCCCACGCTGTTTTTCTGTGCTGCATTGTAGGATCCCTAAACCAGTGCGGCACCCAGGCGACATCACCTGGGTGCCGTCCAGAACTCTGCACGTTGTGCTGCCTTGGGACTATTCGCACAACAGACCGCTACTGACGAGGCCTCCCCCCGCCCCACCCGGGACGCCCCACGCCAATTTTCGGAGCAGCATTGTAGGATCCCTAAACCAGTGCGGCACCCAGGCGACATCACCTGGGTGCCGTCCAGAACTCTGCACGTTGTGCTGCCTTGGGACTATTCGCACAAAAGACAGCTTCTAACCATTGTTGCTTTTTGTGTTAATAAATGTTTAAATGTTTTTAGTTTTTGTTCTGTTCATTATCGTTAAAAGTTAATAAAGTTTTATAACCTTAATTTGTTGGAGTGTTATCTATTTTTTGAAAAACGGGTGAATGGGGCCTTGAATCGGGTTATTGTCATGTGTGGGCTTTGGAAGTGTGCTGCTGCAGGATCGGACATTTCAAACTCAAATGCACGTTCTTTTTCTTACCTTTCCGAAGCATGGAGCGCAATAGCAGGCAGAGAAAGGGTGATGCACGTGTTGAACACTACCTGACCTGGCAAGTTGCTGGCAGTGCCCCCCCGCCCGCTCCTGAAAGAGGGCACACACACACCGCCGCCCCGAGTACTTCACAAATCTTTAAAAGACCATGCGCTTGTTCATGAGGCTTAAATGGTTTATCACCTCTTCTAGAACCCCTACATCGACCCTCTGACGTTTCATGGAAAAATTACCATGTAACACAATACCAAGCCCTGTCAGCTGAAACCCCCAAGGAATCGTGGGGCATATTATCAAGGGGGTTTATCTCCGCTTTTTTGGCTTTAAAAACCATGAAAGCGGAGATAAAATTATTTCCCTATTATCAAGCTGTCGCTAACACCAGTTAGTGACACCTAAAAGGAGATAGCGACCATCTTGGGCCCGGCTTTGCATGTCAGTGATACTTATCACTAATGACATGCAAAGTGGCGTGCCAAGATGTTAGCGACTGGAAACAGTCCCTAACATCGCTACCTTCTATTACCAACTTTTGGAGATATTCGCGCTAAGCGCGAATATCTCCAAAATCTAACACCTGCCCTGAGCAGTTCTTAGCCATGTTATCCAATGGGAGGTGGATAACATGGCTAAGAGCATTAGGTCGATAATACATGAATATCGCTGACTTTTCTGCGATAATAGCAAGGTTTATCTGCGATAAAAATCGCCGATGTGCGGCGATAATTTTTGTCTCTAAACAAGTTATAGACAAAAATTATCGCTAGTTGTTCGTAATATGCCCCCGGGTTTTTGCTTGCAGAAATCGGGAGGCGGGAGACTAGCACTGAAATCAGTACTCACACGCCTGAATCAGGAGGATTGGCATGTCTGAATTCTCTACAGCTGGGGCCATAAACTACATCCGCAGGGGTAGGTGATAGCCTGGGACCAGCCTGGCATCTAAAATGGCTGCCGTGCACGACAAAATTGTGGCATTCGAAAAAAGGCAAGATGGCGCAGCCGCTGGAAGAGATATATCAACATATATCAGCCTCCTCAGCCACCCTCAGGAAACATAGGGGATTAGGATATGTCTCCCGCACCCCCTTATACCTAGTACTTTAATTAACGAAGCACAAAATGGCGAATTCCCGTTTCGCTACCAGTTTGCGGCCCAGTTCGCGGCCCGTGAAGCGCTTCTACCGTGAAAAATCATTTTTTTTTTATTTTCCCCACGGGACCCTTTAATAACCCCAACAACATTCCTAGGGGGTCAAGAGGGGGATACCTTGCCCCCTTTCATTAAATTCCCCCTTAGTTTTTCACCTTTTCTTCTCTCTCGATCCTACCGAGAGACAAGATGGCGGCCGCTCCGGACTGTCACGCAGCAAAAAAAAAAAAAAAGCTCACGCACAGCCGCTGGAAGAGATGTATCAACATATATCAGCCTCCTCACCCACCCTCAGGAAACATAGGGGATTAGGATACGTCTCCCGCACCCACTTATAACTAGTAATTTAATTTACGAAGCACAAAATGGCGAATTCCCGTTTCGCTACCAGTTCGCGGCCGCGCTTCTACCGTGAAAAATCATTTTTTTTTTATTTTCCCCACGGGACCCTTTAATAACCCCAACAACATTCCTAGGGGGTCAAGAGGGGGATACCTTGCCCCCTTTCATTAAATTCCCCCTTCGTTTTCCACCTCTTCTTCTCTCTCGATCCTACCGAGAGACAAGATGGCGTCCGCTCCGGACTGTTTAGAATGTTGACAGACACCGGAGAGCCAATCAGCTTTCTGCGCGCAAAGTTCCGATAAGCGAAAAGTAAGCGGACCGGATCGCTGCCCAGAGCGCTGTTACAGATATATATCTTGGTTTGAACGTTAATTTCTCAAAAACTACTGGAGCACATATATTGAGACCTAGCAAAGGCACATCGGGCTAACAGTCCCTACAATTTTGCCAAGTTTCGTGCAAATCCATTCAGCCGTTCGAGCTAAAAGTGAGTCCAACCGCCCTATGGAAAACTCAATGCAAAAAACGCGTTTTGGGACCCCCCTTTTTTCTCAGCCCCCCCTTGACGAAACCCCACCAAATTTCCAGGGGCTGCTCAGAAACAAAATGTGCCATTTTCCTGAAAATTTCAGCCGATTCCGTCCACAAACGCCAAAGTTATTAGACATAGAATTTTCAAAAGTCCCATAGGGAAAAAATCCTAACTATATATACCTACTGGCGACTGCCAGTAGGTAATATATATATATATATATATATATATATATATATATATATATATATATATATATATATATATATATATATATATATATATATATATATATATATATATATTATATATATATGTATATATATATATATATATATTCTTGCCACTAAATCCTAGTTTTCTCTGCAACAATTACGCTCCACTGATCTTTATGTGTTTTCCTTTTCTAACTTGCATCAAATGATCGACGTACATTTGTCCCTTCCAAGCAAATTAAACTAGCAAATGTCCTATTTTCGAATGGAGAAGCAAAATGTTTGTTGTACTTTCAAAACATATATGTTAAGACCCTGTAAACAAGCAATGAAACATAAGAGCTCGGCGTTTGCGCCTGCCCTCTTCTTGTTGTGGCTGGATTTCTGTAAATGTATTTTAGTCTTGCTTGGTTTTGTTCAGGGCAGGTCGAGGTGACATTTCTTCTTGAAACGAGGACTGTGGGAAGAAATCTTGCTTCGGAGTAATGGGAGCGAACTGTGAGAGTGAGAGAGAACAGTCAGGATCGCTGCAATTCAGGCGGGCAGAGGAATCACCATGACAATAATGTAATTTCAAGGCTTAAATGAAACATCTCAGTGCATGGCGTATCATTTACTGACATCAATTTCATACCTGAGCCTCATAACTGAGATTAGCTTTCGAGAGGGCTGGCAGTGCTTTCCCTTCCGTGTCATGTGTTTCTGAGGCTAGTGGCAATGAACGCCTTGTTCTCTCAGTAATTGAAAACCCATCAGTCAGAGAGGAAGGCGTTATGCCACATATTATTTGCGGCAGTATATGCTAAAATACGAATGCATACGCAAAAAGAAATGAGTTATGGAAAGGTTGATAGCCTTTTGGCTTTGTCGTACTCAGGGCTCGAGTCGGGGTACCACGCGGGTGGACGGCGTCCCCCCACTTATTTTACCGGGTGGACGCCGTCCCCCCGCCAAACAGTTTGACTTCACTCGTTGGCCTCTCTGGGACGAGATCGGAGCGCACCTTTCGTGACGTCACTTCCTGTCGTGACGTCACTTCCAGTGACGGGGTCCCACCAATTCTCTTTTTAGGACTCGTGCCCTGGTCGTACTTGTTATGTTTTGTCATAATTTTTGCAAAACTTTATTGTTGGCAGAGCTGCCAGGGCCTCATTAGTCTAAAAATATATTGGGTAAAAGTTAAACTATTTTTTGGTCCCAAAAAGCATACATTTCTATATAAATCCCTGGCACTGAAGGGAACTACTTTGTGTGAAAGAGCAGAATGTTGTTATTCGATGGCTCAAGAGGATGGCTCATTGCCCTTGCTGTATGCTGTAGTGGGCGGAATTAAAATGTGAGTGACACAATAAAGACCAATGGATGAAGAGGGTGTGGCTGAGAAATTCTATAAGTATTTTATACATATAGGGCCATATTTACCAAAAATTCATGCAACACAACAAAGCCACCTTGCTGAACTGCACTACACTGCAGGAAATGGAAAGTGCAGGAATGTGCCATAATTAACTTTTACGATTATCGTGAGGTATTTAGATTGTTTCTTCTAAGATCCGGGGCTTACACGTGCCAGACGCTGTTAGATACCTCACATCTGACTCACTAAGACGACCAAAGCTTACTCCTTTATCTTGGGTCCGGCCGGGTCGGAATTATCACCGGCTGAGCAACAACCACATGATTACTGATCTTCTGTATACAGCCCTGAAGAAGTCGCAGAAAGATTGCTCCACAGGCAACGAAACACGTGCCGCTGGTTTGCTTGAAAATTAAATGAATATTTTCCGACTCTTCAGAAGACAATTTTTGTTGGCTTTCATATTGTACTATATGTGTTTTTACTAATATACTGTTTACTCAATTCCATGTGTGCCTAGGCCAATGACCAATGTCGCATTGTGAGGGTTGATCCCACACCTAATTGGGGGGGGGGGGGGGAGGTAATAGGGCTTATTTCCTCGCCTAGTTGAACCATATTGATTCTGTTTCCCTTCTAATTGCTGCGTCTATTAAGCTGAGCACCTAGAAAGTTCCCTGGCCGCTAAATACCCTTTTCTAGATTGTGTTGCCTGGGGAAGTGTTCATCAGTTTTGTACAGGTATAGTGGACAAATTTGCCATAGGTGGCCATATGCTTCACTGTGTCCAATGTATAAAGTCGATTGACTGCCTCCTTTGCCATGTGAGTGCCCAGCTGGAGTAGAATGGGCCTGATGTAGATTCTGTGGGATGGGCGCAGAGCAGAACAACAGAGTAAAATATGGGCCAGAGACTCGTGTTTGTATTTGCAAAGACGGCACTCTGCAATGACTGACCTTACTATCCCAGTGGGATATAGTTCTTTGAGGGGGAGAGGGTGTAGTTTGGCTGCTAAAATCCAAGTAGGGCTTTTCTCCCCACTGCCTGCATAAGGTGAAGTTTGAGGTTGTGCGCTGTGTGCGGGAGGCTTTGAGACTCGTGGAAGCCTCTTGCTGACAAGGATTACATGTCCAGGGTACGAGAACGTAGGCGTACTTGCTTTTTTATTGTCCTTTTGATAGTGGCATATTTGATTATACTGGGGTCCCAGTTCTCTGTTGCAAGTCGCATAACGTCTTTGGCAGAAGCGAACAGGCAAACCAAGGATTACCGTGTTTTTGGAAGATACTTTTTATAATGGCCTTCTTGGAGTTCTCCGGTGCCGCCGTTGTTAGATAAAAGTATTTGCTCAAGGTCGCCATCTCCACCAGTTTTTGTTGGATAAGGTTAAATTCCAGACGGAAACACACAAAGATTATATCCTGAGCTTAGATAAAAGTCGAATAGAAGATCGTAACCGTTCCGGTTACGATCTACTATTCGACTTTTACTCACTTTGGATATCGGGGGCCTGATACAGAAAACTTGAAAAATTAAGATGAATACGGATTGAAGAACGTACAAAGAATTAAATGTTAACATATTGCTCTCATGACTTATGGAGAGTACTTTTTGTGATATTTTACGCTTCCTAGTTATAGCCCTGAAGAAGTCTATGGTGACACACACCAAGACGAAACACGTGTTGGCGACGGCTAGTGTGATTTTTTGAAGTATAACATCTCTAATAAAAGAAGATATGAGGATTTCACGACTCCTGGAATTTGTTCATTGATGTATTTATCTAAGCTCAGGATATAATCTTTGTGTGTTTCTGAATGTGGTCTTGTGCTTACATTACCCAATTGGTTATTGTGGGGTGTCAAAAACCTTATCCTTTGAGCTGTTAACAAGATTGTCAAAATTTACGTATTGTCACACCTCGCGCAATTGACGCTCAGTCACCCCCCCCCCCCCTTTTTTCTGTGTAAATTCCAGACGGATCAGCTTGTTCCTGGTGCAGGCTGGTAAGCAAAATAGCTTTTTGTAGGCTGTGCAGTGAATTTTTTCTAGGTCTTTCACAAATTTCCCTGGGAATGCCTGTTGCGCTTAGTTGAGAGATGGTAGTAGTTTCATCCTCAGTACTCTTTGGATAGCCGTTGTTGTTGGGCTATCTAGGGTGGCGTATAATTTGCAGAGGTCATAGGTGATCTTTTTCCCCTTTCTGCTGCACTTTATGGAGGTGGACCCCTAGGCGGCCCGTTTCGCTGAGCCATACCCCCAGATAGTTGTAATGTTGTGTACAGTCCAAAGTCAACCGACCCAGCCTCCACTTGGCCACTTTTTTTTGGGTAGTGACCAAAAATCTTCTATTTTGGACTTCGTAGGGTTGGCGACCAGCTTATTTTTGGTGTTGTAAACTGCGAGGGAGGAAGTGCTTTTTGTAAGCCGATTTTGGTGTGATCTAATAGTACCAGGTCATCAGCATATTGCATCAGTTGATCTTGGTGCGCCGATCCTGGGGGTGGCTAGTGTAGCTCTATTAAGGGCTTGCCCAGGTTGGCAGCATATAAATTGAAAGCATCGGGGCCAAGACACTGCCTTGCTTTAGCCCCCGACCTGTGGCGATTTTCTCTGTGGCAAACTCGCTTGAGAGTTTGACCCTTACCAGGTTCGTTAATACAGCGATCTGATGGCTTGTAGTAAAGACGGGCGATGTTCCAGCGTGCCAACTTCTGCCAAAGGATGGTGCGATTTACCCACTCGAAAGCTGCAGAGTAATCAATAAAGCAAGCCAAAAGTGGCAGGGTTTGGTGGCTACCGCTTGTTGGGCTAAGTATGACAAGGCGATTATATTGTCCACAGTGGAGCCCCCAGGTCTGAACCCGGTTTTAAAAGAAGGGCAGAAGGCCCTCGGTGCCAGCCTAGTCTGCTAGTTCCACCAGAAGAGTGCTTGCATAAGCCTTGCCCTCAATGTCCAGCAGGGCAATCAAGCGGTAGTTTTTAGGGTCCGTTTTTGGTCCTTTCTTGTAAATTGGGTGCAGCAGCGATCCCCTCCAGGAATCTGGAACGTCCCCAGGAGCCTGCATTCAGCATATAACTGAATCAAGTTTTCTGTCCAAAAGTCGGTATCTGCCCTAAAAAGAGAGCCGGGCAGGCCATTGGCGCCCGGTGCCCCAATGTGTCGAATCTTCTTTAGAGTTGTACAGACTAGACTTTTGCCTGGAAGAACTAGATCCTCCAATGTTATGGGCAGAGCGGCTATGGCATTGCCAGTTCCCTCTCATGGTGTTGGTGGGACTCTTTAGTGGAGTTCTGTTTGAATCGTCCATGTACAGAGTTTTCACATGGGCTACCCCAGGTGCCCGCGTCAAGTGGGTTCTCTCTGTTAGTGGCCCCGTGGGTTAAGCTGTTTAGGTATCGCCAGAATTCTTGGCATTTACACGGTGCCAGTAGCTCAAAGATCTTCAGCCATTTTGCCTCCATGCATTCACGTCTTGCAACCCAAACCTGTTTCGAATGGCTTTTTGCGGCTATTTTGAGTTGCATTTTGGCAAACTCTGACCCAGTTTTCTGATAAGCTCTGCGTTTGGCGTTTAATTGTTTGCCGCTTTCCTTGATCACTGGATGAGTCTTACGGTGTGTGATGGGTCTGTGTGTATTCTATATGTCATGCTCCCCGAAGCAGTGAGGCTAGTTCGTAGGCGAAATGGTCCATACGTCTATGGTGCCCCTATTGTTTAAGCATCCATTCAGTATCTATAACAAAAAATCCTCCAGCTGTACTAGTAGCCAACTTACCAACTACTGTGGAAAGATTTCTAATCTTATGTGTATTCAGTATCACTAAACCTCTCTCAGTTCTCGCAATTTCTTCCCTTGTTGGGTCATCAAGATGTCCCACGTGATAGATTTTCGGAAAAACTATTCCCATGTAATATGTTCTTGGGTAACTTGTAATATGCATTTTTCCCATAAATACAATAAACTCCAGGGAAAACAGGATCTTCTCCATCCAAATAAAATCCCCAATTTCTAATAACTTCAAAAGTATGATTAAATTTACTGTTTCTCACATAATTAGTGTCTGTTGTGGGTTTTGTAATGAATAGACATAATTTCCCTTTGTGTGACAATCTCGAGCTAATGCTGCTAAGTTTTCCAATAGCCTATGCTCACTTTCCTCTTTGTCCCATTGGGACTCTTTTGAATGATTTGCTGCTGTAGTCAATATATCTCTTTGTCTGTCTTTTACTGAATCTATGAATTTTTTACACCTGTTAAGGAACAAGTTAAGTTATGTCTATGCGCATAAACAGTGTCTAATAGCATGGTGGATCTAAAGAAATGTCCCACTATCTCTGACGTTTTAGCATCAGGCCGATGACTCAAATGCTTCAACAGAGGAACTTCTGACAAAATGATGTCATGATTCGAGTAATAATATTGAGGATGTCTCTTTCCACAGAATAGGCTCAACAATAAACTACTGTATGCAGGCATAGCAATTCCTAGCATCCATTGTGTCAACATATTCACTAAGCAATTTAGAATGAATGAATGGTCTCCTCTAGATGCATCTATATGGAAGTCTTTTTCATCTATTGAAGGTATACAACTTTATGAATAAATAAATAAACTACTGTCAGTAGGAATTGTTATTTGAGGGCACTTGTAGACCTAAGGTCCTCTACAGGAGAAAGGTGGGGTAAACTCAACATTATAAGTAAGGCAATTAATACTAATGTCACAACAACAAATACTCCATCACATACGCCTACCAGTATTAGGGCTAGACTCCTTAAGTTCTCTGGGGTTAGACTGTTTAAAATGGAAGAATGCAACACCGTCTTCTCAGTTTGTTTCCACTTGCACAAACAGCAAAGCAAGGTTCAAGTGTCTTTTCAGCAAAATATGTACAAAGGATCTTCGTAACACTTTCTTAGCTCTGCTCGGTGTTCTTCTAAAT